>NW_027662758.1:0-37500 GCF_963989245.1 Nansenia antarctica | reverse complement strand
TGGCCGAAACGCCCAGTGATCCTTTGGTGACAACTGATGATGTGATCCCAAATTTATCTCCCTAACTAGAACCCCCTAATGACACAATTCAAACCATTACCTGAACACCTCAACCCTAACCCTAACCCTACTATAACCCGACCCCTAACCCTAACCCCAACCCTAACCTTAACCCTAACCCTAACCCTAACCCTAACCCTAACCCTAACCCTAACCCTAACCCTTACCCTAACCCTAACCCCAACCCTAACCAACACCCCATGCCCCATCCTGGCCACTAACATATTCGCCGGCTGCCATGTAAGGTGGTCTTTTGTCCAGGTGTCATGTAAGGCATTCTGGACCTCTATTCCCGTGCCGCATCCTGGCCCTCAACATAGTGATCGGTTGCCAAGTAAGGTGCCTAAGTCTTTTTGTCCAGGTGCCCTGTAAGGCATTCTGGACCTCTATTTCCCCATGCCTCATCCTGGCCCCCAATATAGTGATCGGTTGCCAAGTAAGGTGCCTAAGTCTTTTTGTCCAGGTGCCCTGTAAGGCATTCTGGACCTCTATTTCCCCATGCCTCATCCTGGCCCCCAATATAGTGATCGGTTGCCAAGTAAGGTGCCTAAGTCTTTTTGTCCAGGTGCCCTGTAAGGCATTCTGGACCTCTATTTCCCATGCCTCATCCTGGCCCCTAACATAGTGACCGGTTGCCAAGTAAGGTGCTTAGGTCTTTGTCTAAGTGCCAAGTAAGGGACTTATGACTGAACAAAATCACCTAAAACCCCCCCCCCCCCCCCCCCCCCCCCCCCCTATTACCCCCCACACCCCAACCCCCTCCCTTATTAATATTAATATACAAACTTTACTCTTGGCCTGACCGAACCCACTTGTTTTCATTACAATGGACGTTCAGATAGCCCCCTGGGGCTTGTACATATGACATTTGGACCGGATCTAATTGTGTGTAGTGAGCGTGCATACACCCTGTGCATCATTCGTGCGAGGCTCGAAGAACTGAGTCTTTCACTTCATGTTTTACATGGTTTCTTACACTCGGTGCTCTCAATCAAAAACCTAACCCTAACCCTAACCCTAACCCTAACCCTAACCCTAACCCTAACCCTAACCCTAACCCTAACCCTAACCCTAACCCTAACCCTAACCCTAACCCTAACCCTAACCCTAACCCTAACCCTAACCCTAACCCTAACCCTAACCCTAACCCTAACCCTAACCCTAACCCTAACCCTAACCCTAACCCTAACCCTAACCCAACCCTAACCCTAACCCTAACCCTAACCCTAACCCTAACCCTAACCCTAACCCTAACCCTAACCCTAACCCTAACCCTAACCCTAACCCTAACCCTAACCCAACCCTAACCCTAACCCAACCCTAACCCTAACCCTAACCCTAACCCTAACCCTAACCCTAACCCTAACCCTAACCCTAACCCTAACCCTAACCCTAACCCTAACCCTAACCCTAACCCTAACCCTAACCCTAACCCTAACCCTAACCCTAACCCTAACCCTAAGGTGCCCTGTAAGGCATTCTGGACCTTTATTTCCCCATGCCTCATCCTGGCCCCCAACATAGTGATCGGTTGCCAAGTAAGGTGCCTAAGTCTTTTTGTCCAGGTGCCCTGTAAGGCATTCTGGACCTCTATTTCCCATGCCTCATCCTGGCCCCCAACATAGTGACCGGTTGCCAAGTAAGGTGCTTAGGTCTTTGTCTAAGTGCCAAGTAAGGGACTTATGACTGAACAAAACCACCAAAACCCCCCCACCCCCACCCTCCCACCCCCCTACCTTTCTTCCCCCTTTTTCCACCCGACCCCTAACCCTAACCCCAACCCTAACCTTAACCGTAACCTTAACCCTAGCCCTAACCCTAACCCTAACCCTAACCCTAACCCTAACCCTAACCCTAACCCTAGCCCTGACCCTAACCCTAACCCTAACCCTAACCCCCGCCCTAACCCTAACCCTAACCCTAACCTTAACCCTATCCCTAACCCTAACCTTAACCCCAACCCTGGCCCTAACCCCAACCCTTAACCTAACCCTAACCCTTAAATTATCCCTCTAAATTCCTTGCAAAAACACCTCTCCCTTCTAGCAGGACACCGGTTGTATTTCTACCCACACATAATTTTTTACCCCTCTTCCCCATTTAGTTACACCTCTGACTTGGGTCCAGGCTGGGCCGTTTCCAGGATTTAATGTACTGGACTGTCACTACCAATTTTACCCACTAGAGTGCGACATCACCCCCAGTGTTAAAACACTGACTTCAGCCAGGGCCCGCCTCCAGTGGAAAATCACTGGTGACAGCCTTGACTGGCACAGCTGAAATCACTTTTCTAATTACCCAGCAGGCTTCTCACCTGTTTAAAACGCCACTCCCCTCACTAGGAACGTTCCTTCCCAACAAACACACGGAGAGATGTACATGTGCTTACCACAGCGCTCTACCATCTAACTGCAGAAACCTTAGTCACTGACGGTGAGTTCACTCTTTTTCTTCCCCCATTCTCTCTCCCTCTCTCTCTCTTCTCGTTTGTACTGCTAGCAGCCTGCAGGGTTAGCGGCTAGCACTGCTAGCGCTTTGTTGTGTTTGTGTTTGTACTCGGGCCCCTTCCTCCTTTTAGACGTCTGCAGGGTAGCTATTAGCTATGCTAACACGCGGTCGGGGCTTCTGGTTGGATTCGACCCCAGTCCCTCCTCTGGTTACGTTTGCACAGGTTGCTATTAGCCAGGCTAGCGCTCTGTCCGGTCTTTTATTGTTTTCGGCCTCCCTACTTTATTGGGCCTTTGCAGGTGAAGCTATGGGTTTGGCTAACACGCGGCCTGCTTTTTGTGTTGTAATCGACCCCCCTCCTTCTTACAAACTTTACCACGACCCTAACCTAACTCTTACAATACAGACTCTCTCCTGGGGCCTACCGGACCCTGGAAGAGATTCCAAACTAGTTCTCTCACCCTGAACGCATATAATACAGTCTCTCTCCTGGGATCTATTGGACCCCTTGTGAGATTCCAAATTAGTTTCTTACCCTTCACTCTCCCAAACAAAAACCTATTCCCCAAACCAATTGACCCGAGGGACACACACTGGGGCTCTGATCTCCCCCAGTGGGCCAACCTTAGGTGAGGGTGTCTTGTTTCATGGCCGAAACGCCCAGTGATCCTTTGGTGACAACTGATGATGTGATCCCATATTTATCTTCTTAAACTAGAACCCTCTAATGATGCAATTCAAACCATTACCTGAACACCCCAACCCCCTCCCTTACCAATACTATCATACAAACTTTACTCTTGGCCTGACCGAACCCACTTGTTTTCATTACAATGGACGTTCAGATAGCCCCCTGGGGCTCCTACATATGACATGTGGACCTCCCCCACTCCTCTCTCCCCTTTTCCACCCTAACCCTAACCCTAACCCTAAACCCTATGTCTCACGACGAATACCCCATGCCCCATCCTGGCCACTAACATATTCGCCGGCTGCCAAGTAAGGTGGTCTTTTGTCCAGGTGTCATGTAAGGCATTCTGGACCTCTATTCCCGTGCCGCATCCTGGCCCCCAACATAGTGATCGGTTGCCAAGTAAGGTGCCTAAGTCTTTTTGTCCAGGTGCCCTGTAAGGCATTCTGGACCTCTATTTCCCCATGCCTCATCCTGGCCCCCAATATAGTGATCGGTTGCCAAGTAAGGTGCCTAAGTCTTTTTGTCCAGGTGCCCTGTAAGGCATTCTGGACCTCTATTTCCCCATGCCTCATCCTGGCCCCCAACATAGTGACCGGTTGCCAAGTAAGGTGCTTAGGTCTTTTAGTCTAGGTGCCCTGTAAGGCATTCTGGACCTCTATTCCCATGTCTCACCCTGGCCCCTAACATAGTGACCGGTTGCCAAGTAAGGTGCTTAGGTCTTTGTCTAAGTGCCAAAGTAAGGGACTTATGACTGAACAAAATCACCTAAAACCCCCCCCCCCCCCCCCCCCCCCCCCCCCCCCCTATTACCCCCCACACCCCAACCCCCTCCCTTATTAATATTAATATACAAACTTTACTCTTGGCCTGACCGAACCCACTTGTTTTCATTACAATGGACGTTCAGATAGCCCCCTGGGGCTTGTACATATGACATTTGGACCGGATCTAATTGTGTGTAGTGAGCGTGCATACACCCTGTGCATCACTCGTGCGAGGCTCGAAGAACTGAGTCTTTCACTTCATGTTTTACATGGTTTCTTACACTCGGTGCTCTCAATCAAAAACCTAACCAGCCAGATCCTGACACTCTTACTCCGGACCCTATGACACATGGCCAACGGTGAAAACTTCCAGCTCTAGGGATACAGTATTAAGGTCCCTCATGATACACATGAAGGAGCGTCAAGGGTACTGAGAACTAGTGTCGGAGGCGAATAACCGGTCCCTCTCTCACTTTTGTATCCACGCGCCAAGTATGGTACGTTTGACACCCAATACCCCATGTCCCATCCTGGCCCCTAACATATTCGCCGGCTGCCAAGTAAGGTGGTCTTTTGTCCAGGTGTCATGTAAGGCATTCTGGACCTCTATTCCCGTGCTGCATCCTGGCCCCCAACATAGTGATCGGTTGCCAAGTAAGGTGCCTAAGTCTTTTTGTCCAGGTGCCCTGTAAGGCATTCTGGACCTCTATTTCCCCATGCCTCTTCCTGGCCCCTAACATAGTGATCGGTTGCCAAGTAAGGTGCCTAAGTCTTTTTGTCCAGGTGCCCTGTAAGGCATTCTGGACCTCTATTTCCCATGCCTCATCCTGGCCCCTAACATAGTGACCGGTTGCCAAGTAAGGTGCTTAGGTCTTTGTCTAAGTGCCAAGTAAGGGACTTATGACTGAACAAAACCACCAAAACCCCCCACCCCTACCCCCCCACCCCCCTACCTTTCGTTTGACGCCCAATACCCCAGTCCCATCCTGGCCCCTAACATATTCGCCGGCTGCCAAGTAAGGTGGTCTTTTGTCCAGGTGTCATGTAAGGCATTCTGGACCTCTATTCCCGTGCTGCATCCTGGCCCCCAACATAGTGATCGGTTGCCAAGTAAGGTGCCTAAGTCTTTTTGTCCAGGTGCCCTGTAAGGCATTCTGGACCTCTATTTCCCCATGCCTCATCCTGGCCCCCAACATAGTGATCGGTTGCCAAGTAAGGTGCCTAAGTCTTTTTGTCCAGGTGCCCTGTAAGGCATTCTGGACCTTTATTTCCCCATGCCTCATCCTGGCCCCCAACATAGTGATCGGTTGCCAAGTAAGGTGCCTAAGTCTTTTTGTCCAGGTGCCCTGTAAGGCATTCTGGACCTCTATTTCCCATGCCTCTTCCTGGCCCCCAATATAGTGACCGGTTGCCAAGTAAGGTGCTTAGGTCTTTGTCTAAGTGCCAAGTAAGGGACTTATGACTGAACAAAACCACCAAAACCCCCCCACCCCCACCCTCCCACCCCCCTACCTTTCTTCCCCCTTTTTCCACCCGACCCCTAACCCTAACCCCAACCCTAACCTTAACCGTAACCTTAACCCCAGCCCTAACCCTAACCCTAAACTTAACCCTAACCCTAACCCTAACCTTAACCCTAACCCTAACCCCAACCCCAACCCCAACCCTAACCCATACCCCATGTCCCATCCTGGCCCCTAACATATTCGCCGGCTGCCAAGTAAGGTGGTCTTTTGTCCAGGTGTCATGTAAGGCATTCTGGACCTCTATTCCCGTGCTGCATCCTGGCCCCCAACATAGTGATCGGTTGCCAAGTAAGGTGCCTAAGTCTTTTTGTCCAGGTGCCCTGTAAGGCATTCTGGACCTCTATTTCCCCATGCCTCATCCTGGCCCCTAACATAGTGATCGGTTGCCAAGTAAGGTGCCTAAGTCTTTTTGTCCAGGTGCCCTGTAAGGCATTCTGGACCTTTATTTCCCCATGCCTCATCCTGGCCCCCAACATAGTGATCGGTTGCCAAGTAAGGTGCCTAAGTCTTTTTGTCCAGGTGCCCTGTAAGGCATTCTGGACCTCTATTTCCCATGCCTCATCCTGGCCCCCAACATAGTGACCGGTTGCCAAGTAAGGTGCTTAGGTCTTTGTCTAAGTGCCAAGTAAGGGACTTATGACTGAACAAAACCACCAAAACCCCCCACCCCTACCCCCCCACCCCCCTACCTTTCGTTTGACGCCCAATACCCCATGTCCCATCCTGGCCCCTAACATATTCGCCGGCTGCCAAGTAAGGTGGTCTTTTGTCCAGGTGTCATGTAAGGCATTCTGGACCTCTATTCCCGTGCTGCATCCTGGCCCCCAACATAGTGATCGGTTGCCAAGTAAGGTGCCTAAGTCTTTTTGTCCAGGTGCCCTGTAAGGCATTCTGGACCTCTATTTCCCCATGCCTCATCCTGGCCCCTAACATAGTGATCGGTTGCCAAGTAAGGTGCCTAAGTCTTTTTGTCCAGGTGCCCTGTAAGGCATTCTGGACCTTTATTTCCCCATGCCTCATCCTGGCCCCCAACATAGTGATCGGTTGCCAAGTAAGGTGCCTAAGTCTTTTTGTCCAGGTGCCCTGTAAGGCATTCTGGACCTCTATTTCCCATGCCTCATCCTGGCCCCCAACATAGTGACCGGTTGCCAAGTAAGGTGCTTAGGTCTTTGTCTAAGTGCCAAGTAAGGGACTTATGACTGAACAAAACCACCAAAACCCCCCACCCCTACCCCCCCACCCCCCTACCTTTCGTTTGACGCCCAATACCCCATGTCCCATCCTGGCCCCTAACATATTCGCCGGCTGCCAAGTAAGGTGGTCTTTTGTCCAGGTGTCATGTAAGGCATTCTGGACCTCTATTCCCGTGCTGCATCCTGGCCCCCAACATAGTGATCGGTTGCCAAGTAAGGTGCCTAAGTCTTTTTGTCCAGGTGCCCTGTAAGGCATTCTGGACCTCTATTTCCCCATGCCTCATCCTGGCCCCTAACATAGTGATCGGTTGCCAAGTAAGGTGCCTAAGTCTTTTTGTCCAGGTGCCCTGTAAGGCATTCTGGACCTTTATTTCCCCATGCCTCATCCTGGCCCCCAACATAGTGATCGGTTGCCAAGTAAGGTGCCTAAGTCTTTTTGTCCAGGTGCCCTGTAAGGCATTCTGGACCTCTATTTCCCATGCCTCATCCTGGCCCCCAACATAGTGACCGGTTGCCAAGTAAGGTGCTTAGGTCTTTGTCTAAGTGCCAAGTAAGGGACTTATGACTGAACAAAACCACCAAAACCCCCCCACCCCCACCCTCCCACCCCCCTACCTTTCTTCCCCCTTTTTCCACCCGACCCCTAACCCTAACCCCAACCCTAACCTTAACCGTAACCTTAACCCTAGCCCTAACCCTAACCCTAACCCTAACCCTAACCCTAACCCTAACCCTAACCCTAGCCCTGACCCTAACCCTAACCCTAACCCTAACCCCCGCCCTAACCCTAACCCTAACCCTAACCTTAACCCTATCCCTAACCCTAACCTTAACCCCAACCCTGGCCCTAACCCCAACCCTTAACCTAACCCTAACCCTTAAATTATCCCTCTAAATTCCTTGCAAAAACACCTCTCCCTTCTAGCAGGACACCGGTTGTATTTCTACCCACACATAATTTTTTACCCCTCTTCCCCATTTAGTTACACCTCTGACTTGGGTCCAGGCTGGGCCGTTTCCAGGATTTAATGTACTGGACTGTCACTACCAATTTTACCCACTAGAGTGCGACATCACCCCCAGTGTTAAAACACTGACTTCAGCCAGGGCCCGCCTCCAGTGGAAAATCACTGGTGACAGCCTTGACTGGCACAGCTGAAATCACTTTTCTAATTACCCAGCAGGCTTCTCACCTGTTTAAAACGCCACTCCCCTCACTAGGAACGTTCCTTCCCAACAAACACACGGAGAGATGTACATGTGCTTACCACAGCGCTCTACCATCTAACTGCAGAAACCTTAGTCACTGACGGTGAGTTCACTCTTTTTCTTCCCCCATTCTCTCTCCCTCTCTCTCTCTTCTCGTTTGTACTGCTAGCAGCCTGCAGGGTTAGCGGCTAGCACTGCTAGCGCTTTGTTGTGTTTGTGTTTGTACTCGGGCCCCTTCCTCCTTTTAGACGTCTGCAGGGTAGCTATTAGCTATGCTAACACGCGGTCGGGGCTTCTGGTTGGATTCGACCCCAGTCCCTCCTCTGGTTACGTTTGCACAGGTTGCTATTAGCCAGGCTAGCGCTCTGTCCGGTCTTTTATTGTTTTCGGCCTCCCTACTTTATTGGGCCTTTGCAGGTGAAGCTATGGGTTTGGCTAACACGCGGCCTGCTTTTTGTGTTGTAATCGACCCCCCTCCTTCTTACAAACTTTACCACGACCCTAACCTAACTCTTACAATACAGACTCTCTCCTGGGGCCTACCGGACCCTGGAAGAGATTCCAAACTAGTTCTCTCACCCTGAACGCATATAATACAGTCTCTCTCCTGGGATCTATTGGACCCCTTGTGAGATTCCAAATTAGTTTCTTACCCTTCACTCTCCCAAACAAAAACCTATTCCCCAAACCAATTGACCCGAGGGACACACACTGGGGCTCTGATCTCCCCCAGTGGGCCAACCTTAGGTGAGGGTGTCTTGTTTCATGGCCGAAACGCCCAGTGATCCTTTGGTGACAACTGATGATGTGATCCCATATTTATCTTCTTAAACTAGAACCCTCTAATGATGCAATTCAAACCATTACCTGAACACCCCAACCCCCTCCCTTACCAATACTATCATACAAACTTTACTCTTGGCCTGACCGAACCCACTTGTTTTCATTACAATGGACGTTCAGATAGCCCCCTGGGGCTCCTACATATGACATGTGGACCTCCCCCACTCCTCTCTCCCCTTTTCCACCCTAACCCTAACCCTAACCCTAAACCCTATGTCTCACGACGAATACCCCATGCCCCATCCTGGCCACTAACATATTCGCCGGCTGCCAAGTAAGGTGGTCTTTTGTCCAGGTGTCATGTAAGGCATTCTGGACCTCTATTCCCGTGCCGCATCCTGGCCCCCAACATAGTGATCGGTTGCCAAGTAAGGTGCCTAAGTCTTTTTGTCCAGGTGCCCTGTAAGGCATTCTGGACCTCTATTTCCCCATGCCTCATCCTGGCCCCCAATATAGTGATCGGTTGCCAAGTAAGGTGCCTAAGTCTTTTTGTCCAGGTGCCCTGTAAGGCATTCTGGACCTCTATTTCCCCATGCCTCATCCTGGCCCCCAACATAGTGACCGGTTGCCAAGTAAGGTGCTTAGGTCTTTTAGTCTAGGTGCCCTGTAAGGCATTCTGGACCTCTATTCCCATGTCTCACCCTGGCCCCTAACATAGTGACCGGTTGCCAAGTAAGGTGCTTAGGTCTTTGTCTAAGTGCCAAAGTAAGGGACTTATGACTGAACAAAATCACCTAAAACCCCCCCCCCCCCCCCCCCCCCCCCCCCCCCTATTACCCCCCACACCCCAACCCCCTCCCTTATTAATATTAATATACAAACTTTACTCTTGGCCTGACCGAACCCACTTGTTTTCATTACAATGGACGTTCAGATAGCCCCCTGGGGCTTGTACATATGACATTTGGACCGGATCTAATTGTGTGTAGTGAGCGTGCATACACCCTGTGCATCACTCGTGCGAGGCTCGAAGAACTGAGTCTTTCACTTCATGTTTTACATGGTTTCTTACACTCGGTGCTCTCAATCAAAAACCTAACCAGCCAGATCCTGACACTCTTACTCCGGACCCTATGACACATGGCCAACGGTGAAAACTTCCAGCTCTAGGGATACAGTATTAAGGTCCCTCATGATACACATGAAGGAGCGTCAAGGGTACTGAGAACTAGTGTCGGAGGCGAATAACCGGTCCCTCTCTCACTTTTGTATCCACGCGCCAAGTATGGTACGTTTGACACCCAATACCCCATGTCCCATCCTGGCCCCTAACATATTCGCCGGCTGCCAAGTAAGGTGGTCTTTTGTCCAGGTGTCATGTAAGGCATTCTGGACCTCTATTCCCGTGCTGCATCCTGGCCCCCAACATAGTGATCGGTTGCCAAGTAAGGTGCCTAAGTCTTTTTGTCCAGGTGCCCTGTAAGGCATTCTGGACCTCTATTTCCCCATGCCTCATCCTGGCCCCCAACATAGTGATCGGTTGCCAAGTAAGGTGCCTAAGTCTTTTTGTCCAGGTGCCCTGTAAGGCATTCTGGACCTTTATTTCCCCATGCCTCATCCTGGCCCCCAACATAGTGATCGGTTGCCAAGTAAGGTGCCTAAGTCTTTTTGTCCAGGTGCCCTGTAAGGCATTCTGGACCTCTATTTCCCATGCCTCTTCCTGGCCCCCAATATAGTGACCGGTTGCCAAGTAAGGTGCTTAGGTCTTTGTCTAAGTGCCAAGTAAGGGACTTATGACTGAACAAAACCACCAAAACCCCCCCACCCCCACCCTCCCACCCCCCTACCTTTCTTCCCCCTTTTTCCACCCGACCCCTAACCCTAACCCCAACCCTAACCTTAACCGTAACCTTAACCCCAGCCCTAACCCTAACCCTAAACTTAACCCTAACCCTAACCCTAACCTTAACCCTAACCCTAACCCCAACCCCAACCCCAACCCTAACCCATACCCCATGTCCCATCCTGGCCCCTAACATATTCGCCGGCTGCCAAGTAAGGTGGTCTTTTGTCCAGGTGTCATGTAAGGCATTCTGGACCTCTATTCCCGTGCTGCATCCTGGCCCCCAACATAGTGATCGGTTGCCAAGTAAGGTGCCTAAGTCTTTTTGTCCAGGTGCCCTGTAAGGCATTCTGGACCTCTATTTCCCCATGCCTCATCCTGGCCCCTAACATAGTGATCGGTTGCCAAGTAAGGTGCCTAAGTCTTTTTGTCCAGGTGCCCTGTAAGGCATTCTGGACCTTTATTTCCCCATGCCTCATCCTGGCCCCCAACATAGTGATCGGTTGCCAAGTAAGGTGCCTAAGTCTTTTTGTCCAGGTGCCCTGTAAGGCATTCTGGACCTCTATTTCCCATGCCTCATCCTGGCCCCCAACATAGTGACCGGTTGCCAAGTAAGGTGCTTAGGTCTTTGTCTAAGTGCCAAGTAAGGGACTTATGACTGAACAAAACCACCAAAACCCCCCACCCCTACCCCCCCACCCCCCTACCTTTCGTTTGACGCCCAATACCCCATGTCCCATCCTGGCCCCTAACATATTCGCCGGCTGCCAAGTAAGGTGGTCTTTTGTCCAGGTGTCATGTAAGGCATTCTGGACCTCTATTCCCGTGCTGCATCCTGGCCCCCAACATAGTGATCGGTTGCCAAGTAAGGTGCCTAAGTCTTTTTGTCCAGGTGCCCTGTAAGGCATTCTGGACCTCTATTTCCCCATGCCTCATCCTGGCCCCTAACATAGTGATCGGTTGCCAAGTAAGGTGCCTAAGTCTTTTTGTCCAGGTGCCCTGTAAGGCATTCTGGACCTTTATTTCCCCATGCCTCATCCTGGCCCCCAACATAGTGATCGGTTGCCAAGTAAGGTGCCTAAGTCTTTTTGTCCAGGTGCCCTGTAAGGCATTCTGGACCTCTATTTCCCATGCCTCATCCTGGCCCCCAACATAGTGACCGGTTGCCAAGTAAGGTGCTTAGGTCTTTGTCTAAGTGCCAAGTAAGGGACTTATGACTGAACAAAACCACCAAAACCCCCCACCCCTACCCCCCCACCCCCCTACCTTTCGTTTGACGCCCAATACCCCATGTCCCATCCTGGCCCCTAACATATTCGCCGGCTGCCAAGTAAGGTGGTCTTTTGTCCAGGTGTCATGTAAGGCATTCTGGACCTCTATTCCCGTGCTGCATCCTGGCCCCCAACATAGTGATCGGTTGCCAAGTAAGGTGCCTAAGTCTTTTTGTCCAGGTGCCCTGTAAGGCATTCTGGACCTCTATTTCCCCATGCCTCATCCTGGCCCCTAACATAGTGATCGGTTGCCAAGTAAGGTGCCTAAGTCTTTTTGTCCAGGTGCCCTGTAAGGCATTCTGGACCTTTATTTCCCCATGCCTCATCCTGGCCCCCAACATAGTGATCGGTTGCCAAGTAAGGTGCCTAAGTCTTTTTGTCCAGGTGCCCTGTAAGGCATTCTGGACCTCTATTTCCCATGCCTCATCCTGGCCCCCAACATAGTGACCGGTTGCCAAGTAAGGTGCTTAGGTCTTTGTCTAAGTGCCAAGTAAGGGACTTATGACTGAACAAAACCACCAAAACCCCCCCACCCCCACCCTCCCACCCCCCTACCTTTCTTCCCCCTTTTTCCACCCGACCCCTAACCCTAACCCCAACCCTAACCTTAACCGTAACCTTAACCCTAGCCCTAACCCTAACCCTAACCCTAACCCTAACCCTAACCCTAACCCTAACCCTAGCCCTGACCCTAACCCTAACCCTAACCCTAACCCCCGCCCTAACCCTAACCCTAACCCTAACCTTAACCCTATCCCTAACCCTAACCTTAACCCCAACCCTGGCCCTAACCCCAACCCTTAACCTAACCCTAACCCTTAAATTATCCCTCTAAATTCCTTGCAAAAACACCTCTCCCTTCTAGCAGGACACCGGTTGTATTTCTACCCACACATAATTTTTTACCCCTCTTCCCCATTTAGTTACACCTCTGACTTGGGTCCAGGCTGGGCCGTTTCCAGGATTTAATGTACTGGACTGTCACTACCAATTTTACCCACTAGAGTGCGACATCACCCCCAGTGTTAAAACACTGACTTCAGCCAGGGCCCGCCTCCAGTGGAAAATCACTGGTGACAGCCTTGACTGGCACAGCTGAAATCACTTTTCTAATTACCCAGCAGGCTTCTCACCTGTTTAAAACGCCACTCCCCTCACTAGGAACGTTCCTTCCCAACAAACACACGGAGAGATGTACATGTGCTTACCACAGCGCTCTACCATCTAACTGCAGAAACCTTAGTCACTGACGGTGAGTTCACTCTTTTTCTTCCCCCATTCTCTCTCCCTCTCTCTCTCTTCTCGTTTGTACTGCTAGCAGCCTGCAGGGTTAGCGGCTAGCACTGCTAGCGCTTTGTTGTGTTTGTGTTTGTACTCGGGCCCCTTCCTCCTTTTAGACGTCTGCAGGGTAGCTATTAGCTATGCTAACACGCGGTCGGGGCTTCTGGTTGGATTCGACCCCAGTCCCTCCTCTGGTTACGTTTGCACAGGTTGCTATTAGCCAGGCTAGCGCTCTGTCCGGTCTTTTATTGTTTTCGGCCTCCCTACTTTATTGGGCCTTTGCAGGTGAAGCTATGGGTTTGGCTAACACGCGGCCTGCTTTTTGTGTTGTAATCGACCCCCCTCCTTCTTACAAACTTTACCACGACCCTAACCTAACTCTTACAATACAGACTCTCTCCTGGGGCCTACCGGACCCTGGAAGAGATTCCAAACTAGTTCTCTCACCCTGAACGCATATAATACAGTCTCTCTCCTGGGATCTATTGGACCCCTTGTGAGATTCCAAATTAGTTTCTTACCCTTCACTCTCCCAAACAAAAACCTATTCCCCAAACCAATTGACCCGAGGGACACACACTGGGGCTCTGATCTCCCCCAGTGGGCCAACCTTAGGTGAGGGTGTCTTGTTTCATGGCCGAAACGCCCAGTGATCCTTTGGTGACAACTGATGATGTGATCCCATATTTATCTTCTTAAACTAGAACCCTCTAATGATGCAATTCAAACCATTACCTGAACACCCCAACCCCCTCCCTTACCAATACTATCATACAAACTTTACTCTTGGCCTGACCGAACCCACTTGTTTTCATTACAATGGACGTTCAGATAGCCCCCTGGGGCTCCTACATATGACATGTGGACCTCCCCCACTCCTCTCTCCCCTTTTCCACCCTAACCCTAACCCTAACCCTAAACCCTATGTCTCACGACGAATACCCCATGCCCCATCCTGGCCACTAACATATTCGCCGGCTGCCAAGTAAGGTGGTCTTTTGTCCAGGTGTCATGTAAGGCATTCTGGACCTCTATTCCCGTGCCGCATCCTGGCCCCCAACATAGTGATCGGTTGCCAAGTAAGGTGCCTAAGTCTTTTTGTCCAGGTGCCCTGTAAGGCATTCTGGACCTCTATTTCCCCATGCCTCATCCTGGCCCCCAATATAGTGATCGGTTGCCAAGTAAGGTGCCTAAGTCTTTTTGTCCAGGTGCCCTGTAAGGCATTCTGGACCTCTATTTCCCCATGCCTCATCCTGGCCCCCAACATAGTGACCGGTTGCCAAGTAAGGTGCTTAGGTCTTTTAGTCTAGGTGCCCTGTAAGGCATTCTGGACCTCTATTCCCATGTCTCACCCTGGCCCCTAACATAGTGACCGGTTGCCAAGTAAGGTGCTTAGGTCTTTGTCTAAGTGCCAAAGTAAGGGACTTATGACTGAACAAAATCACCTAAAACCCCCCCCCCCCCCCCCCCCCCCCCCCCCCCCTATTACCCCCCACACCCCAACCCCCTCCCTTATTAATATTAATATACAAACTTTACTCTTGGCCTGACCGAACCCACTTGTTTTCATTACAATGGACGTTCAGATAGCCCCCTGGGGCTTGTACATATGACATTTGGACCGGATCTAATTGTGTGTAGTGAGCGTGCATACACCCTGTGCATCACTCGTGCGAGGCTCGAAGAACTGAGTCTTTCACTTCATGTTTTACATGGTTTCTTACACTCGGTGCTCTCAATCAAAAACCTAACCAGCCAGATCCTGACACTCTTACTCCGGACCCTATGACACATGGCCAACGGTGAAAACTTCCAGCTCTAGGGATACAGTATTAAGGTCCCTCATGATACACATGAAGGAGCGTCAAGGGTACTGAGAACTAGTGTCGGAGGCGAATAACCGGTCCCTCTCTCACTTTTGTATCCACGCGCCAAGTATGGTACGTTTGACACCCAATACCCCATGTCCCATCCTGGCCCCTAACATATTCGCCGGCTGCCAAGTAAGGTGGTCTTTTGTCCAGGTGTCATGTAAGGCATTCTGGACCTCTATTCCCGTGCTGCATCCTGGCCCCCAACATAGTGATCGGTTGCCAAGTAAGGTGCCTAAGTCTTTTTGTCCAGGTGCCCTGTAAGGCATTCTGGACCTCTATTTCCCCATGCCTCTTCCTGGCCCCTAACATAGTGATCGGTTGCCAAGTAAGGTGCCTAAGTCTTTTTGTCCAGGTGCCCTGTAAGGCATTCTGGACCTCTATTTCCCATGCCTCATCCTGGCCCCTAACATAGTGACCGGTTGCCAAGTAAGGTGCTTAGGTCTTTGTCTAAGTGCCAAGTAAGGGACTTATGACTGAACAAAACCACCAAAACCCCCCACCCCTACCCCCCCACCCCCCTACCTTTCGTTTGACGCCCAATACCCCAGTCCCATCCTGGCCCCTAACATATTCGCCGGCTGCCAAGTAAGGTGGTCTTTTGTCCAGGTGTCATGTAAGGCATTCTGGACCTCTATTCCCGTGCTGCATCCTGGCCCCCAACATAGTGATCGGTTGCCAAGTAAGGTGCCTAAGTCTTTTTGTCCAGGTGCCCTGTAAGGCATTCTGGACCTCTATTTCCCCATGCCTCATCCTGGCCCCCAACATAGTGATCGGTTGCCAAGTAAGGTGCCTAAGTCTTTTTGTCCAGGTGCCCTGTAAGGCATTCTGGACCTTTATTTCCCCATGCCTCATCCTGGCCCCCAACATAGTGATCGGTTGCCAAGTAAGGTGCCTAAGTCTTTTTGTCCAGGTGCCCTGTAAGGCATTCTGGACCTCTATTTCCCATGCCTCTTCCTGGCCCCCAATATAGTGACCGGTTGCCAAGTAAGGTGCTTAGGTCTTTGTCTAAGTGCCAAGTAAGGGACTTATGACTGAACAAAACCACCAAAACCCCCCCACCCCCACCCTCCCACCCCCCTACCTTTCTTCCCCCTTTTTCCACCCGACCCCTAACCCTAACCCCAACCCTAACCTTAACCGTAACCTTAACCCCAGCCCTAACCCTAACCCTAAACTTAACCCTAACCCTAACCCTAACCTTAACCCTAACCCTAACCCCAACCCCAACCCCAACCCTAACCCATACCCCATGTCCCATCCTGGCCCCTAACATATTCGCCGGCTGCCAAGTAAGGTGGTCTTTTGTCCAGGTGTCATGTAAGGCATTCTGGACCTCTATTCCCGTGCTGCATCCTGGCCCCCAACATAGTGATCGGTTGCCAAGTAAGGTGCCTAAGTCTTTTTGTCCAGGTGCCCTGTAAGGCATTCTGGACCTCTATTTCCCCATGCCTCATCCTGGCCCCTAACATAGTGATCGGTTGCCAAGTAAGGTGCCTAAGTCTTTTTGTCCAGGTGCCCTGTAAGGCATTCTGGACCTTTATTTCCCCATGCCTCATCCTGGCCCCCAACATAGTGATCGGTTGCCAAGTAAGGTGCCTAAGTCTTTTTGTCCAGGTGCCCTGTAAGGCATTCTGGACCTCTATTTCCCATGCCTCATCCTGGCCCCCAACATAGTGACCGGTTGCCAAGTAAGGTGCTTAGGTCTTTGTCTAAGTGCCAAGTAAGGGACTTATGACTGAACAAAACCACCAAAACCCCCCACCCCTACCCCCCCACCCCCCTACCTTTCGTTTGACGCCCAATACCCCATGTCCCATCCTGGCCCCTAACATATTCGCCGGCTGCCAAGTAAGGTGGTCTTTTGTCCAGGTGTCATGTAAGGCATTCTGGACCTCTATTCCCGTGCTGCATCCTGGCCCCCAACATAGTGATCGGTTGCCAAGTAAGGTGCCTAAGTCTTTTTGTCCAGGTGCCCTGTAAGGCATTCTGGACCTCTATTTCCCCATGCCTCATCCTGGCCCCTAACATAGTGATCGGTTGCCAAGTAAGGTGCCTAAGTCTTTTTGTCCAGGTGCCCTGTAAGGCATTCTGGACCTTTATTTCCCCATGCCTCATCCTGGCCCCCAACATAGTGATCGGTTGCCAAGTAAGGTGCCTAAGTCTTTTTGTCCAGGTGCCCTGTAAGGCATTCTGGACCTCTATTTCCCATGCCTCATCCTGGCCCCCAACATAGTGACCGGTTGCCAAGTAAGGTGCTTAGGTCTTTGTCTAAGTGCCAAGTAAGGGACTTATGACTGAACAAAACCACCAAAACCCCCCACCCCTACCCCCCCACCCCCCTACCTTTCGTTTGACGCCCAATACCCCATGTCCCATCCTGGCCCCTAACATATTCGCCGGCTGCCAAGTAAGGTGGTCTTTTGTCCAGGTGTCATGTAAGGCATTCTGGACCTCTATTCCCGTGCTGCATCCTGGCCCCCAACATAGTGATCGGTTGCCAAGTAAGGTGCCTAAGTCTTTTTGTCCAGGTGCCCTGTAAGGCATTCTGGACCTCTATTTCCCCATGCCTCATCCTGGCCCCTAACATAGTGATCGGTTGCCAAGTAAGGTGCCTAAGTCTTTTTGTCCAGGTGCCCTGTAAGGCATTCTGGACCTTTATTTCCCCATGCCTCATCCTGGCCCCCAACATAGTGATCGGTTGCCAAGTAAGGTGCCTAAGTCTTTTTGTCCAGGTGCCCTGTAAGGCATTCTGGACCTCTATTTCCCATGCCTCATCCTGGCCCCCAACATAGTGACCGGTTGCCAAGTAAGGTGCTTAGGTCTTTGTCTAAGTGCCAAGTAAGGGACTTATGACTGAACAAAACCACCAAAACCCCCCCACCCCCACCCTCCCACCCCCCTACCTTTCTTCCCCCTTTTTCCACCCGACCCCTAACCCTAACCCCAACCCTAACCTTAACCGTAACCTTAACCCTAGCCCTAACCCTAACCCTAACCCTAACCCTAACCCTAACCCTAACCCTAACCCTAGCCCTGACCCTAACCCTAACCCTAACCCTAACCCCCGCCCTAACCCTAACCCTAACCCTAACCTTAACCCTATCCCTAACCCTAACCTTAACCCCAACCCTGGCCCTAACCCCAACCCTTAACCTAACCCTAACCCTTAAATTATCCCTCTAAATTCCTTGCAAAAACACCTCTCCCTTCTAGCAGGACACCGGTTGTATTTCTACCCACACATAATTTTTTACCCCTCTTCCCCATTTAGTTACACCTCTGACTTGGGTCCAGGCTGGGCCGTTTCCAGGATTTAATGTACTGGACTGTCACTACCAATTTTACCCACTAGAGTGCGACATCACCCCCAGTGTTAAAACACTGACTTCAGCCAGGGCCCGCCTCCAGTGGAAAATCACTGGTGACAGCCTTGACTGGCACAGCTGAAATCACTTTTCTAATTACCCAGCAGGCTTCTCACCTGTTTAAAACGCCACTCCCCTCACTAGGAACGTTCCTTCCCAACAAACACACGGAGAGATGTACATGTGCTTACCACAGCGCTCTACCATCTAACTGCAGAAACCTTAGTCACTGACGGTGAGTTCACTCTTTTTCTTCCCCCATTCTCTCTCCCTCTCTCTCTCTTCTCGTTTGTACTGCTAGCAGCCTGCAGGGTTAGCGGCTAGCACTGCTAGCGCTTTGTTGTGTTTGTGTTTGTACTCGGGCCCCTTCCTCCTTTTAGACGTCTGCAGGGTAGCTATTAGCTATGCTAACACGCGGTCGGGGCTTCTGGTTGGATTCGACCCCAGTCCCTCCTCTGGTTACGTTTGCACAGGTTGCTATTAGCCAGGCTAGCGCTCTGTCCGGTCTTTTATTGTTTTCGGCCTCCCTACTTTATTGGGCCTTTGCAGGTGAAGCTATGGGTTTGGCTAACACGCGGCCTGCTTTTTGTGTTGTAATCGACCCCCCTCCTTCTTACAAACTTTACCACGACCCTAACCTAACTCTTACAATACAGACTCTCTCCTGGGGCCTACCGGACCCTGGAAGAGATTCCAAACTAGTTCTCTCACCCTGAACGCATATAATACAGTCTCTCTCCTGGGATCTATTGGACCCCTTGTGAGATTCCAAATTAGTTTCTTACCCTTCACTCTCCCAAACAAAAACCTATTCCCCAAACCAATTGACCCGAGGGACACACACTGGGGCTCTGATCTCCCCCAGTGGGCCAACCTTAGGTGAGGGTGTCTTGTTTCATGGCCGAAACGCCCAGTGATCCTTTGGTGACAACTGATGATGTGATCCCATATTTATCTTCTTAAACTAGAACCCTCTAATGATGCAATTCAAACCATTACCTGAACACCCCAACCCCCTCCCTTACCAATACTATCATACAAACTTTACTCTTGGCCTGACCGAACCCACTTGTTTTCATTACAATGGACGTTCAGATAGCCCCCTGGGGCTCCTACATATGACATGTGGACCTCCCCCACTCCTCTCTCCCCTTTTCCACCCTAACCCTAACCCTAACCCTAAACCCTATGTCTCACGACGAATACCCCATGCCCCATCCTGGCCACTAACATATTCGCCGGCTGCCAAGTAAGGTGGTCTTTTGTCCAGGTGTCATGTAAGGCATTCTGGACCTCTATTCCCGTGCCGCATCCTGGCCCCCAACATAGTGATCGGTTGCCAAGTAAGGTGCCTAAGTCTTTTTGTCCAGGTGCCCTGTAAGGCATTCTGGACCTCTATTTCCCCATGCCTCATCCTGGCCCCCAATATAGTGATCGGTTGCCAAGTAAGGTGCCTAAGTCTTTTTGTCCAGGTGCCCTGTAAGGCATTCTGGACCTCTATTTCCCCATGCCTCATCCTGGCCCCCAACATAGTGACCGGTTGCCAAGTAAGGTGCTTAGGTCTTTTAGTCTAGGTGCCCTGTAAGGCATTCTGGACCTCTATTCCCATGTCTCACCCTGGCCCCTAACATAGTGACCGGTTGCCAAGTAAGGTGCTTAGGTCTTTGTCTAAGTGCCAAAGTAAGGGACTTATGACTGAACAAAATCACCTAAAACCCCCCCCCCCCCCCCCCCCCCCCCCCCCCCCTATTACCCCCCACACCCCAACCCCCTCCCTTATTAATATTAATATACAAACTTTACTCTTGGCCTGACCGAACCCACTTGTTTTCATTACAATGGACGTTCAGATAGCCCCCTGGGGCTTGTACATATGACATTTGGACCGGATCTAATTGTGTGTAGTGAGCGTGCATACACCCTGTGCATCACTCGTGCGAGGCTCGAAGAACTGAGTCTTTCACTTCATGTTTTACATGGTTTCTTACACTCGGTGCTCTCAATCAAAAACCTAACCAGCCAGATCCTGACACTCTTACTCCGGACCCTATGACACATGGCCAACGGTGAAAACTTCCAGCTCTAGGGATACAGTATTAAGGTCCCTCATGATACACATGAAGGAGCGTCAAGGGTACTGAGAACTAGTGTCGGAGGCGAATAACCGGTCCCTCTCTCACTTTTGTATCCACGCGCCAAGTATGGTACGTTTGACACCCAATACCCCATGTCCCATCCTGGCCCCTAACATATTCGCCGGCTGCCAAGTAAGGTGGTCTTTTGTCCAGGTGTCATGTAAGGCATTCTGGACCTCTATTCCCGTGCTGCATCCTGGCCCCCAACATAGTGATCGGTTGCCAAGTAAGGTGCCTAAGTCTTTTTGTCCAGGTGCCCTGTAAGGCATTCTGGACCTCTATTTCCCCATGCCTCTTCCTGGCCCCTAACATAGTGATCGGTTGCCAAGTAAGGTGCCTAAGTCTTTTTGTCCAGGTGCCCTGTAAGGCATTCTGGACCTCTATTTCCCATGCCTCATCCTGGCCCCTAACATAGTGACCGGTTGCCAAGTAAGGTGCTTAGGTCTTTGTCTAAGTGCCAAGTAAGGGACTTATGACTGAACAAAACCACCAAAACCCCCCACCCCTACCCCCCCACCCCCCTACCTTTCGTTTGACGCCCAATACCCCAGTCCCATCCTGGCCCCTAACATATTCGCCGGCTGCCAAGTAAGGTGGTCTTTTGTCCAGGTGTCATGTAAGGCATTCTGGACCTCTATTCCCGTGCTGCATCCTGGCCCCCAACATAGTGATCGGTTGCCAAGTAAGGTGCCTAAGTCTTTTTGTCCAGGTGCCCTGTAAGGCATTCTGGACCTCTATTTCCCCATGCCTCATCCTGGCCCCCAACATAGTGATCGGTTGCCAAGTAAGGTGCCTAAGTCTTTTTGTCCAGGTGCCCTGTAAGGCATTCTGGACCTTTATTTCCCCATGCCTCATCCTGGCCCCCAACATAGTGATCGGTTGCCAAGTAAGGTGCCTAAGTCTTTTTGTCCAGGTGCCCTGTAAGGCATTCTGGACCTCTATTTCCCATGCCTCTTCCTGGCCCCCAATATAGTGACCGGTTGCCAAGTAAGGTGCTTAGGTCTTTGTCTAAGTGCCAAGTAAGGGACTTATGACTGAACAAAACCACCAAAACCCCCCCACCCCCACCCTCCCACCCCCCTACCTTTCTTCCCCCTTTTTCCACCCGACCCCTAACCCTAACCCCAACCCTAACCTTAACCGTAACCTTAACCCCAGCCCTAACCCTAACCCTAAACTTAACCCTAACCCTAACCCTAACCTTAACCCTAACCCTAACCCCAACCCCAACCCCAACCCTAACCCATACCCCATGTCCCATCCTGGCCCCTAACATATTCGCCGGCTGCCAAGTAAGGTGGTCTTTTGTCCAGGTGTCATGTAAGGCATTCTGGACCTCTATTCCCGTGCTGCATCCTGGCCCCCAACATAGTGATCGGTTGCCAAGTAAGGTGCCTAAGTCTTTTTGTCCAGGTGCCCTGTAAGGCATTCTGGACCTCTATTTCCCCATGCCTCATCCTGGCCCCTAACATAGTGATCGGTTGCCAAGTAAGGTGCCTAAGTCTTTTTGTCCAGGTGCCCTGTAAGGCATTCTGGACCTTTATTTCCCCATGCCTCATCCTGGCCCCCAACATAGTGATCGGTTGCCAAGTAAGGTGCCTAAGTCTTTTTGTCCAGGTGCCCTGTAAGGCATTCTGGACCTCTATTTCCCATGCCTCATCCTGGCCCCCAACATAGTGACCGGTTGCCAAGTAAGGTGCTTAGGTCTTTGTCTAAGTGCCAAGTAAGGGACTTATGACTGAACAAAACCACCAAAACCCCCCACCCCTACCCCCCCACCCCCCTACCTTTCGTTTGACGCCCAATACCCCATGTCCCATCCTGGCCCCTAACATATTCGCCGGCTGCCAAGTAAGGTGGTCTTTTGTCCAGGTGTCATGTAAGGCATTCTGGACCTCTATTCCCGTGCTGCATCCTGGCCCCCAACATAGTGATCGGTTGCCAAGTAAGGTGCCTAAGTCTTTTTGTCCAGGTGCCCTGTAAGGCATTCTGGACCTCTATTTCCCCATGCCTCATCCTGGCCCCTAACATAGTGATCGGTTGCCAAGTAAGGTGCCTAAGTCTTTTTGTCCAGGTGCCCTGTAAGGCATTCTGGACCTTTATTTCCCCATGCCTCATCCTGGCCCCCAACATAGTGATCGGTTGCCAAGTAAGGTGCCTAAGTCTTTTTGTCCAGGTGCCCTGTAAGGCATTCTGGACCTCTATTTCCCATGCCTCATCCTGGCCCCCAACATAGTGACCGGTTGCCAAGTAAGGTGCTTAGGTCTTTGTCTAAGTGCCAAGTAAGGGACTTATGACTGAACAAAACCACCAAAACCCCCCCACCCCCACCCTCCCACCCCCCTACCTTTCTTCCCCCTTTTTCCACCCGACCCCTAACCCTAACCCCAACCCTAACCTTAACCGTAACCTTAACCCTAGCCCTAACCCTAACCCTAACCCTAACCCTAACCCTAACCCTAACCCTAACCCTAGCCCTGACCCTAACCCTAACCCTAACCCTAACCCCCGCCCTAACCCTAACCCTAACCCTAACCTTAACCCTATCCCTAACCCTAACCTTAACCCCAACCCTGGCCCTAACCCCAACCCTTAACCTAACCCTAACCCTTAAATTATCCCTCTAAATTCCTTGCAAAAACACCTCTCCCTTCTAGCAGGACACCGGTTGTATTTCTACCCACACATAATTTTTTACCCCTCTTCCCCATTTAGTTACACCTCTGACTTGGGTCCAGGCTGGGCCGTTTCCAGGATTTAATGTACTGGACTGTCACTACCAATTTTACCCACTAGAGTGCGACATCACCCCCAGTGTTAAAACACTGACTTCAGCCAGGGCCCGCCTCCAGTGGAAAATCACTGGTGACAGCCTTGACTGGCACAGCTGAAATCACTTTTCTAATTACCCAGCAGGCTTCTCACCTGTTTAAAACGCCACTCCCCTCACTAGGAACGTTCCTTCCCAACAAACACACGGAGAGATGTACATGTGCTTACCACAGCGCTCTACCATCTAACTGCAGAAACCTTAGTCACTGACGGTGAGTTCACTCTTTTTCTTCCCCCATTCTCTCTCCCTCTCTCTCTCTTCTCGTTTGTACTGCTAGCAGCCTGCAGGGTTAGCGGCTAGCACTGCTAGCGCTTTGTTGTGTTTGTGTTTGTACTCGGGCCCCTTCCTCCTTTTAGACGTCTGCAGGGTAGCTATTAGCTATGCTAACACGCGGTCGGGGCTTCTGGTTGGATTCGACCCCAGTCCCTCCTCTGGTTACGTTTGCACAGGTTGCTATTAGCCAGGCTAGCGCTCTGTCCGGTCTTTTATTGTTTTCGGCCTCCCTACTTTATTGGGCCTTTGCAGGTGAAGCTATGGGTTTGGCTAACACGCGGCCTGCTTTTTGTGTTGTAATCGACCCCCCTCCTTCTTACAAACTTTACCACGACCCTAACCTAACTCTTACAATACAGACTCTCTCCTGGGGCCTACCGGACCCTGGAAGAGATTCCAAACTAGTTCTCTCACCCTGAACGCATATAATACAGTCTCTCTCCTGGGATCTATTGGACCCCTTGTGAGATTCCAAATTAGTTTCTTACCCTTCACTCTCCCAAACAAAAACCTATTCCCCAAACCAATTGACCCGAGGGACACACACTGGGGCTCTGATCTCCCCCAGTGGGCCAACCTTAGGTGAGGGTGTCTTGTTTCATGGCCGAAACGCCCAGTGATCCTTTGGTGACAACTGATGATGTGATCCCATATTTATCTTCTTAAACTAGAACCCTCTAATGATGCAATTCAAACCATTACCTGAACACCCCAACCCCCTCCCTTACCAATACTATCATACAAACTTTACTCTTGGCCTGACCGAACCCACTTGTTTTCATTACAATGGACGTTCAGATAGCCCCCTGGGGCTCCTACATATGACATGTGGACCTCCCCCACTCCTCTCTCCCCTTTTCCACCCTAACCCTAACCCTAACCCTAAACCCTATGTCTCACGACGAATACCCCATGCCCCATCCTGGCCACTAACATATTCGCCGGCTGCCAAGTAAGGTGGTCTTTTGTCCAGGTGTCATGTAAGGCATTCTGGACCTCTATTCCCGTGCCGCATCCTGGCCCCCAACATAGTGATCGGTTGCCAAGTAAGGTGCCTAAGTCTTTTTGTCCAGGTGCCCTGTAAGGCATTCTGGACCTCTATTTCCCCATGCCTCATCCTGGCCCCCAATATAGTGATCGGTTGCCAAGTAAGGTGCCTAAGTCTTTTTGTCCAGGTGCCCTGTAAGGCATTCTGGACCTCTATTTCCCCATGCCTCATCCTGGCCCCCAACATAGTGACCGGTTGCCAAGTAAGGTGCTTAGGTCTTTTAGTCTAGGTGCCCTGTAAGGCATTCTGGACCTCTATTCCCATGTCTCACCCTGGCCCCTAACATAGTGACCGGTTGCCAAGTAAGGTGCTTAGGTCTTTGTCTAAGTGCCAAAGTAAGGGACTTATGACTGAACAAAATCACCTAAAACCCCCCCCCCCCCCCCCCCCCCCCCCCCCCCCTATTACCCCCCACACCCCAACCCCCTCCCTTATTAATATTAATATACAAACTTTACTCTTGGCCTGACCGAACCCACTTGTTTTCATTACAATGGACGTTCAGATAGCCCCCTGGGGCTTGTACATATGACATTTGGACCGGATCTAATTGTGTGTAGTGAGCGTGCATACACCCTGTGCATCACTCGTGCGAGGCTCGAAGAACTGAGTCTTTCACTTCATGTTTTACATGGTTTCTTACACTCGGTGCTCTCAATCAAAAACCTAACCAGCCAGATCCTGACACTCTTACTCCGGACCCTATGACACATGGCCAACGGTGAAAACTTCCAGCTCTAGGGATACAGTATTAAGGTCCCTCATGATACACATGAAGGAGCGTCAAGGGTACTGAGAACTAGTGTCGGAGGCGAATAACCGGTCCCTCTCTCACTTTTGTATCCACGCGCCAAGTATGGTACGTTTGACACCCAATACCCCATGTCCCATCCTGGCCCCTAACATATTCGCCGGCTGCCAAGTAAGGTGGTCTTTTGTCCAGGTGTCATGTAAGGCATTCTGGACCTCTATTCCCGTGCTGCATCCTGGCCCCCAACATAGTGATCGGTTGCCAAGTAAGGTGCCTAAGTCTTTTTGTCCAGGTGCCCTGTAAGGCATTCTGGACCTCTATTTCCCCATGCCTCTTCCTGGCCCCTAACATAGTGATCGGTTGCCAAGTAAGGTGCCTAAGTCTTTTTGTCCAGGTGCCCTGTAAGGCATTCTGGACCTCTATTTCCCATGCCTCATCCTGGCCCCTAACATAGTGACCGGTTGCCAAGTAAGGTGCTTAGGTCTTTGTCTAAGTGCCAAGTAAGGGACTTATGACTGAACAAAACCACCAAAACCCCCCACCCCTACCCCCCCACCCCCCTACCTTTCGTTTGACGCCCAATACCCCAGTCCCATCCTGGCCCCTAACATATTCGCCGGCTGCCAAGTAAGGTGGTCTTTTGTCCAGGTGTCATGTAAGGCATTCTGGACCTCTATTCCCGTGCTGCATCCTGGCCCCCAACATAGTGATCGGTTGCCAAGTAAGGTGCCTAAGTCTTTTTGTCCAGGTGCCCTGTAAGGCATTCTGGACCTCTATTTCCCCATGCCTCATCCTGGCCCCCAACATAGTGATCGGTTGCCAAGTAAGGTGCCTAAGTCTTTTTGTCCAGGTGCCCTGTAAGGCATTCTGGACCTTTATTTCCCCATGCCTCATCCTGGCCCCCAACATAGTGATCGGTTGCCAAGTAAGGTGCCTAAGTCTTTTTGTCCAGGTGCCCTGTAAGGCATTCTGGACCTCTATTTCCCATGCCTCTTCCTGGCCCCCAATATAGTGACCGGTTGCCAAGTAAGGTGCTTAGGTCTTTGTCTAAGTGCCAAGTAAGGGACTTATGACTGAACAAAACCACCAAAACCCCCCCACCCCCACCCTCCCACCCCCCTACCTTTCTTCCCCCTTTTTCCACCCGACCCCTAACCCTAACCCCAACCCTAACCTTAACCGTAACCTTAACCCCAGCCCTAACCCTAACCCTAAACTTAACCCTAACCCTAACCCTAACCTTAACCCTAACCCTAACCCCAACCCCAACCCCAACCCTAACCCATACCCCATGTCCCATCCTGGCCCCTAACATATTCGCCGGCTGCCAAGTAAGGTGGTCTTTTGTCCAGGTGTCATGTAAGGCATTCTGGACCTCTATTCCCGTGCTGCATCCTGGCCCCCAACATAGTGATCGGTTGCCAAGTAAGGTGCCTAAGTCTTTTTGTCCAGGTGCCCTGTAAGGCATTCTGGACCTCTATTTCCCCATGCCTCATCCTGGCCCCTAACATAGTGATCGGTTGCCAAGTAAGGTGCCTAAGTCTTTTTGTCCAGGTGCCCTGTAAGGCATTCTGGACCTTTATTTCCCCATGCCTCATCCTGGCCCCCAACATAGTGATCGGTTGCCAAGTAAGGTGCCTAAGTCTTTTTGTCCAGGTGCCCTGTAAGGCATTCTGGACCTCTATTTCCCATGCCTCATCCTGGCCCCCAACATAGTGACCGGTTGCCAAGTAAGGTGCTTAGGTCTTTGTCTAAGTGCCAAGTAAGGGACTTATGACTGAACAAAACCACCAAAACCCCCCACCCCTACCCCCCCACCCCCCTACCTTTCGTTTGACGCCCAATACCCCATGTCCCATCCTGGCCCCTAACATATTCGCCGGCTGCCAAGTAAGGTGGTCTTTTGTCCAGGTGTCATGTAAGGCATTCTGGACCTCTATTCCCGTGCTGCATCCTGGCCCCCAACATAGTGATCGGTTGCCAAGTAAGGTGCCTAAGTCTTTTTGTCCAGGTGCCCTGTAAGGCATTCTGGACCTCTATTTCCCCATGCCTCATCCTGGCCCCTAACATAGTGATCGGTTGCCAAGTAAGGTGCCTAAGTCTTTTTGTCCAGGTGCCCTGTAAGGCATTCTGGACCTTTATTTCCCCATGCCTCATCCTGGCCCCCAACATAGTGATCGGTTGCCAAGTAAGGTGCCTAAGTCTTTTTGTCCAGGTGCCCTGTAAGGCATTCTGGACCTCTATTTCCCATGCCTCATCCTGGCCCCCAACATAGTGACCGGTTGCCAAGTAAGGTGCTTAGGTCTTTGTCTAAGTGCCAAGTAAGGGACTTATGACTGAACAAAACCACCAAAACCCCCCACCCCTACCCCCCCACCCCCCTACCTTTCGTTTGACGCCCAATACCCCATGTCCCATCCTGGCCCCTAACATATTCGCCGGCTGCCAAGTAAGGTGGTCTTTTGTCCAGGTGTCATGTAAGGCATTCTGGACCTCTATTCCCGTGCTGCATCCTGGCCCCCAACATAGTGATCGGTTGCCAAGTAAGGTGCCTAAGTCTTTTTGTCCAGGTGCCCTGTAAGGCATTCTGGACCTCTATTTCCCCATGCCTCATCCTGGCCCCTAACATAGTGATCGGTTGCCAAGTAAGGTGCCTAAGTCTTTTTGTCCAGGTGCCCTGTAAGGCATTCTGGACCTTTATTTCCCCATGCCTCATCCTGGCCCCCAACATAGTGATCGGTTGCCAAGTAAGGTGCCTAAGTCTTTTTGTCCAGGTGCCCTGTAAGGCATTCTGGACCTCTATTTCCCATGCCTCATCCTGGCCCCCAACATAGTGACCGGTTGCCAAGTAAGGTGCTTAGGTCTTTGTCTAAGTGCCAAGTAAGGGACTTATGACTGAACAAAACCACCAAAACCCCCCCACCCCCACCCTCCCACCCCCCTACCTTTCTTCCCCCTTTTTCCACCCGACCCCTAACCCTAACCCCAACCCTAACCTTAACCGTAACCTTAACCCTAGCCCTAACCCTAACCCTAACCCTAACCCTAACCCTAACCCTAACCCTAACCCTAGCCCTGACCCTAACCCTAACCCTAACCCTAACCCCCGCCCTAACCCTAACCCTAACCCTAACCTTAACCCTATCCCTAACCCTAACCTTAACCCCAACCCTGGCCCTAACCCCAACCCTTAACCTAACCCTAACCCTTAAATTATCCCTCTAAATTCCTTGCAAAAACACCTCTCCCTTCTAGCAGGACACCGGTTGTATTTCTACCCACACATAATTTTTTACCCCTCTTCCCCATTTAGTTACACCTCTGACTTGGGTCCAGGCTGGGCCGTTTCCAGGATTTAATGTACTGGACTGTCACTACCAATTTTACCCACTAGAGTGCGACATCACCCCCAGTGTTAAAACACTGACTTCAGCCAGGGCCCGCCTCCAGTGGAAAATCACTGGTGACAGCCTTGACTGGCACAGCTGAAATCACTTTTCTAATTACCCAGCAGGCTTCTCACCTGTTTAAAACGCCACTCCCCTCACTAGGAACGTTCCTTCCCAACAAACACACGGAGAGATGTACATGTGCTTACCACAGCGCTCTACCATCTAACTGCAGAAACCTTAGTCACTGACGGTGAGTTCACTCTTTTTCTTCCCCCATTCTCTCTCCCTCTCTCTCTCTTCTCGTTTGTACTGCTAGCAGCCTGCAGGGTTAGCGGCTAGCACTGCTAGCGCTTTGTTGTGTTTGTGTTTGTACTCGGGCCCCTTCCTCCTTTTAGACGTCTGCAGGGTAGCTATTAGCTATGCTAACACGCGGTCGGGGCTTCTGGTTGGATTCGACCCCAGTCCCTCCTCTGGTTACGTTTGCACAGGTTGCTATTAGCCAGGCTAGCGCTCTGTCCGGTCTTTTATTGTTTTCGGCCTCCCTACTTTATTGGGCCTTTGCAGGTGAAGCTATGGGTTTGGCTAACACGCGGCCTGCTTTTTGTGTTGTAATCGACCCCCCTCCTTCTTACAAACTTTACCACGACCCTAACCTAACTCTTACAATACAGACTCTCTCCTGGGGCCTACCGGACCCTGGAAGAGATTCCAAACTAGTTCTCTCACCCTGAACGCATATAATACAGTCTCTCTCCTGGGATCTATTGGACCCCTTGTGAGATTCCAAATTAGTTTCTTACCCTTCACTCTCCCAAACAAAAACCTATTCCCCAAACCAATTGACCCGAGGGACACACACTGGGGCTCTGATCTCCCCCAGTGGGCCAACCTTAGGTGAGGGTGTCTTGTTTCATGGCCGAAACGCCCAGTGATCCTTTGGTGACAACTGATGATGTGATCCCATATTTATCTTCTTAAACTAGAACCCTCTAATGATGCAATTCAAACCATTACCTGAACACCCCAACCCCCTCCCTTACCAATACTATCATACAAACTTTACTCTTGGCCTGACCGAACCCACTTGTTTTCATTACAATGGACGTTCAGATAGCCCCCTGGGGCTCCTACATATGACATGTGGACCTCCCCCACTCCTCTCTCCCCTTTTCCACCCTAACCCTAACCCTAACCCTAAACCCTATGTCTCACGACGAATACCCCATGCCCCATCCTGGCCACTAACATATTCGCCGGCTGCCAAGTAAGGTGGTCTTTTGTCCAGGTGTCATGTAAGGCATTCTGGACCTCTATTCCCGTGCCGCATCCTGGCCCCCAACATAGTGATCGGTTGCCAAGTAAGGTGCCTAAGTCTTTTTGTCCAGGTGCCCTGTAAGGCATTCTGGACCTCTATTTCCCCATGCCTCATCCTGGCCCCCAATATAGTGATCGGTTGCCAAGTAAGGTGCCTAAGTCTTTTTGTCCAGGTGCCCTGTAAGGCATTCTGGACCTCTATTTCCCCATGCCTCATCCTGGCCCCCAACATAGTGACCGGTTGCCAAGTAAGGTGCTTAGGTCTTTTAGTCTAGGTGCCCTGTAAGGCATTCTGGACCTCTATTCCCATGTCTCACCCTGGCCCCTAACATAGTGACCGGTTGCCAAGTAAGGTGCTTAGGTCTTTGTCTAAGTGCCAAAGTAAGGGACTTATGACTGAACAAAATCACCTAAAACCCCCCCCCCCCCCCCCCCCCCCCCCCCCCCCTATTACCCCCCACACCCCAACCCCCTCCCTTATTAATATTAATATACAAACTTTACTCTTGGCCTGACCGAACCCACTTGTTTTCATTACAATGGACGTTCAGATAGCCCCCTGGGGCTTGTACATATGACATTTGGACCGGATCTAATTGTGTGTAGTGAGCGTGCATACACCCTGTGCATCACTCGTGCGAGGCTCGAAGAACTGAGTCTTTCACTTCATGTTTTACATGGTTTCTTACACTCGGTGCTCTCAATCAAAAACCTAACCAGCCAGATCCTGACACTCTTACTCCGGACCCTATGACACATGGCCAACGGTGAAAACTTCCAGCTCTAGGGATACAGTATTAAGGTCCCTCATGATACACATGAAGGAGCGTCAAGGGTACTGAGAACTAGTGTCGGAGGCGAATAACCGGTCCCTCTCTCACTTTTGTATCCACGCGCCAAGTATGGTACGTTTGACACCCAATACCCCATGTCCCATCCTGGCCCCTAACATATTCGCCGGCTGCCAAGTAAGGTGGTCTTTTGTCCAGGTGTCATGTAAGGCATTCTGGACCTCTATTCCCGTGCTGCATCCTGGCCCCCAACATAGTGATCGGTTGCCAAGTAAGGTGCCTAAGTCTTTTTGTCCAGGTGCCCTGTAAGGCATTCTGGACCTCTATTTCCCCATGCCTCTTCCTGGCCCCTAACATAGTGATCGGTTGCCAAGTAAGGTGCCTAAGTCTTTTTGTCCAGGTGCCCTGTAAGGCATTCTGGACCTCTATTTCCCATGCCTCATCCTGGCCCCTAACATAGTGACCGGTTGCCAAGTAAGGTGCTTAGGTCTTTGTCTAAGTGCCAAGTAAGGGACTTATGACTGAACAAAACCACCAAAACCCCCCACCCCTACCCCCCCACCCCCCTACCTTTCGTTTGACGCCCAATACCCCAGTCCCATCCTGGCCCCTAACATATTCGCCGGCTGCCAAGTAAGGTGGTCTTTTGTCCAGGTGTCATGTAAGGCATTCTGGACCTCTATTCCCGTGCTGCATCCTGGCCCCCAACATAGTGATCGGTTGCCAAGTAAGGTGCCTAAGTCTTTTTGTCCAGGTGCCCTGTAAGGCATTCTGGACCTCTATTTCCCCATGCCTCATCCTGGCCCCCAACATAGTGATCGGTTGCCAAGTAAGGTGCCTAAGTCTTTTTGTCCAGGTGCCCTGTAAGGCATTCTGGACCTTTATTTCCCCATGCCTCATCCTGGCCCCCAACATAGTGATCGGTTGCCAAGTAAGGTGCCTAAGTCTTTTTGTCCAGGTGCCCTGTAAGGCATTCTGGACCTCTATTTCCCATGCCTCTTCCTGGCCCCCAATATAGTGACCGGTTGCCAAGTAAGGTGCTTAGGTCTTTGTCTAAGTGCCAAGTAAGGGACTTATGACTGAACAAAACCACCAAAACCCCCCCACCCCCACCCTCCCACCCCCCTACCTTTCTTCCCCCTTTTTCCACCCGACCCCTAACCCTAACCCCAACCCTAACCTTAACCGTAACCTTAACCCCAGCCCTAACCCTAACCCTAAACTTAACCCTAACCCTAACCCTAACCTTAACCCTAACCCTAACCCCAACCCCAACCCCAACCCTAACCCATACCCCATGTCCCATCCTGGCCCCTAACATATTCGCCGGCTGCCAAGTAAGGTGGTCTTTTGTCCAGGTGTCATGTAAGGCATTCTGGACCTCTATTCCCGTGCTGCATCCTGGCCCCCAACATAGTGATCGGTTGCCAAGTAAGGTGCCTAAGTCTTTTTGTCCAGGTGCCCTGTAAGGCATTCTGGACCTCTATTTCCCCATGCCTCATCCTGGCCCCTAACATAGTGATCGGTTGCCAAGTAAGGTGCCTAAGTCTTTTTGTCCAGGTGCCCTGTAAGGCATTCTGGACCTTTATTTCCCCATGCCTCATCCTGGCCCCCAACATAGTGATCGGTTGCCAAGTAAGGTGCCTAAGTCTTTTTGTCCAGGTGCCCTGTAAGGCATTCTGGACCTCTATTTCCCATGCCTCATCCTGGCCCCCAACATAGTGACCGGTTGCCAAGTAAGGTGCTTAGGTCTTTGTCTAAGTGCCAAGTAAGGGACTTATGACTGAACAAAACCACCAAAACCCCCCACCCCTACCCCCCCACCCCCCTACCTTTCGTTTGACGCCCAATACCCCATGTCCCATCCTGGCCCCTAACATATTCGCCGGCTGCCAAGTAAGGTGGTCTTTTGTCCAGGTGTCATGTAAGGCATTCTGGACCTCTATTCCCGTGCTGCATCCTGGCCCCCAACATAGTGATCGGTTGCCAAGTAAGGTGCCTAAGTCTTTTTGTCCAGGTGCCCTGTAAGGCATTCTGGACCTCTATTTCCCCATGCCTCATCCTGGCCCCTAACATAGTGATCGGTTGCCAAGTAAGGTGCCTAAGTCTTTTTGTCCAGGTGCCCTGTAAGGCATTCTGGACCTTTATTTCCCCATGCCTCATCCTGGCCCCCAACATAGTGATCGGTTGCCAAGTAAGGTGCCTAAGTCTTTTTGTCCAGGTGCCCTGTAAGGCATTCTGGACCTCTATTTCCCATGCCTCATCCTGGCCCCCAACATAGTGACCGGTTGCCAAGTAAGGTGCTTAGGTCTTTGTCTAAGTGCCAAGTAAGGGACTTATGACTGAACAAAACCACCAAAACCCCCCACCCCTACCCCCCCACCCCCCTACCTTTCGTTTGACGCCCAATACCCCATGTCCCATCCTGGCCCCTAACATATTCGCCGGCTGCCAAGTAAGGTGGTCTTTTGTCCAGGTGTCATGTAAGGCATTCTGGACCTCTATTCCCGTGCTGCATCCTGGCCCCCAACATAGTGATCGGTTGCCAAGTAAGGTGCCTAAGTCTTTTTGTCCAGGTGCCCTGTAAGGCATTCTGGACCTCTATTTCCCCATGCCTCATCCTGGCCCCTAACATAGTGATCGGTTGCCAAGTAAGGTGCCTAAGTCTTTTTGTCCAGGTGCCCTGTAAGGCATTCTGGACCTTTATTTCCCCATGCCTCATCCTGGCCCCCAACATAGTGATCGGTTGCCAAGTAAGGTGCCTAAGTCTTTTTGTCCAGGTGCCCTGTAAGGCATTCTGGACCTCTATTTCCCATGCCTCATCCTGGCCCCCAACATAGTGACCGGTTGCCAAGTAAGGTGCTTAGGTCTTTGTCTAAGTGCCAAGTAAGGGACTTATGACTGAACAAAACCACCAAAACCCCCCCACCCCCACCCTCCCACCCCCCTACCTTTCTTCCCCCTTTTTCCACCCGACCCCTAACCCTAACCCCAACCCTAACCTTAACCGTAACCTTAACCCTAACCCTAACCCTAACCCTAACCCTAACCCTAACCCTAACCCTAACCCTAACCCTAGCCCTGACCCTAACCCTAACCCTAACCCTAACCCCCGCCCTAACCCTAACCCTAACCCTAACCTTAACCCTATCCCTAACCCTAACCTTAACCCCAACCCTGGCCCTAACCCCAACCCTTAACCTAACCCTAACCCTTAAATTATCCCTCTAAATTCCTTGCAAAAACACCTCTCCCTTCTAGCAGGACACCGGTTGTATTTCTACCCACACATAATTTTTTACCCCTCTTCCCCATTTAGTTACACCTCTGACTTGGGTCCAGGCTGGGCCGTTTCCAGGATTTAATGTACTGGACTGTCACTACCAATTTTACCCACTAGAGTGCGACATCACCCCCAGTGTTAAAACACTGACTTCAGCCAGGGCCCGCCTCCAGTGGAAAATCACTGGTGACAGCCTTGACTGGCACAGCTGAAATCACTTTTCTAATTACCCAGCAGGCTTCTCACCTGTTTAAAACGCCACTCCCCTCACTAGGAACGTTCCTTCCCAACAAACACACGGAGAGATGTACATGTGCTTACCACAGCGCTCTACCATCTAACTGCAGAAACCTTAGTCACTGACGGTGAGTTCACTCTTTTTCTTCCCCCATTCTCTCTCCCTCTCTCTCTCTTCTCGTTTGTACTGCTAGCAGCCTGCAGGGTTAGCGGCTAGCACTGCTAGCGCTTTGTTGTGTTTGTGTTTGTACTCGGGCCCCTTCCTCCTTTTAGACGTCTGCAGGGTAGCTATTAGCTATGCTAACACGCGGTCGGGGCTTCTGGTTGGATTCGACCCCAGTCCCTCCTCTGGTTACGTTTGCACAGGTTGCTATTAGCCAGGCTAGCGCTCTGTCCGGTCTTTTATTGTTTTCGGCCTCCCTACTTTATTGGGCCTTTGCAGGTGAAGCTATGGGTTTGGCTAACACGCGGCCTGCTTTTTGTGTTGTAATCGACCCCCCTCCTTCTTACAAACTTTACCACGACCCTAACCTAACTCTTACAATACAGACTCTCTCCTGGGGCCTACCGGACCCTGGAAGAGATTCCAAACTAGTTCTCTCACCCTGAACGCATATAATACAGTCTCTCTCCTGGGATCTATTGGACCCCTTGTGAGATTCCAAATTAGTTTCTTACCCTTCACTCTCCCAAACAAAAACCTATTCCCCAAACCAATTGACCCGAGGGACACACACTGGGGCTCTGATCTCCCCCAGTGGGCCAACCTTAGGTGAGGGTGTCTTGTTTCATGGCCGAAACGCCCAGTGATCCTTTGGTGACAACTGATGATGTGATCCCATATTTATCTTCTTAAACTAGAACCCTCTAATGATGCAATTCAAACCATTACCTGAACACCCCAACCCCCTCCCTTACCAATACTATCATACAAACTTTACTCTTGGCCTGACCGAACCCACTTGTTTTCATTACAATGGACGTTCAGATAGCCCCCTGGGGCTCCTACATATGACATGTGGACCTCCCCCACTCCTCTCTCCCCTTTTCCACCCTAACCCTAACCCTAACCCTAAACCCTATGTCTCACGACGAATACCCCATGCCCCATCCTGGCCACTAACATATTCGCCGGCTGCCAAGTAAGGTGGTCTTTTGTCCAGGTGTCATGTAAGGCATTCTGGACCTCTATTCCCGTGCCGCATCCTGGCCCCCAACATAGTGATCGGTTGCCAAGTAAGGTGCCTAAGTCTTTTTGTCCAGGTGCCCTGTAAGGCATTCTGGACCTCTATTTCCCCATGCCTCATCCTGGCCCCCAATATAGTGATCGGTTGCCAAGTAAGGTGCCTAAGTCTTTTTGTCCAGGTGCCCTGTAAGGCATTCTGGACCTCTATTTCCCCATGCCTCATCCTGGCCCCCAACATAGTGACCGGTTGCCAAGTAAGGTGCTTAGGTCTTTTAGTCTAGGTGCCCTGTAAGGCATTCTGGACCTCTATTCCCATGTCTCACCCTGGCCCCTAACATAGTGACCGGTTGCCAAGTAAGGTGCTTAGGTCTTTGTCTAAGTGCCAAAGTAAGGGACTTATGACTGAACAAAATCACCTAAAACCCCCCCCCCCCCCCCCCCCCCCCCCCCCCCCTATTACCCCCCACACCCCAACCCCCTCCCTTATTAATATTAATATACAAACTTTACTCTTGGCCTGACCGAACCCACTTGTTTTCATTACAATGGACGTTCAGATAGCCCCCTGGGGCTTGTACATATGACATTTGGACCGGATCTAATTGTGTGTAGTGAGCGTGCATACACCCTGTGCATCACTCGTGCGAGGCTCGAAGAACTGAGTCTTTCACTTCATGTTTTACATGGTTTCTTACACTCGGTGCTCTCAATCAAAAACCTAACCAGCCAGATCCTGACACTCTTACTCCGGACCCTATGACACATGGCCAACGGTGAAAACTTCCAGCTCTAGGGATACAGTATTAAGGTCCCTCATGATACACATGAAGGAGCGTCAAGGGTACTGAGAACTAGTGTCGGAGGCGAATAACCGGTCCCTCTCTCACTTTTGTATCCACGCGCCAAGTATGGTACGTTTGACACCCAATACCCCATGTCCCATCCTGGCCCCTAACATATTCGCCGGCTGCCAAGTAAGGTGGTCTTTTGTCCAGGTGTCATGTAAGGCATTCTGGACCTCTATTCCCGTGCTGCATCCTGGCCCCCAACATAGTGATCGGTTGCCAAGTAAGGTGCCTAAGTCTTTTTGTCCAGGTGCCCTGTAAGGCATTCTGGACCTCTATTTCCCCATGCCTCTTCCTGGCCCCTAACATAGTGATCGGTTGCCAAGTAAGGTGCCTAAGTCTTTTTGTCCAGGTGCCCTGTAAGGCATTCTGGACCTCTATTTCCCATGCCTCATCCTGGCCCCTAACATAGTGACCGGTTGCCAAGTAAGGTGCTTAGGTCTTTGTCTAAGTGCCAAGTAAGGGACTTATGACTGAACAAAACCACCAAAACCCCCCACCCCTACCCCCCCACCCCCCTACCTTTCGTTTGACGCCCAATACCCCAGTCCCATCCTGGCCCCTAACATATTCGCCGGCTGCCAAGTAAGGTGGTCTTTTGTCCAGGTGTCATGTAAGGCATTCTGGACCTCTATTCCCGTGCTGCATCCTGGCCCCCAACATAGTGATCGGTTGCCAAGTAAGGTGCCTAAGTCTTTTTGTCCAGGTGCCCTGTAAGGCATTCTGGACCTCTATTTCCCCATGCCTCATCCTGGCCCCCAACATAGTGATCGGTTGCCAAGTAAGGTGCCTAAGTCTTTTTGTCCAGGTGCCCTGTAAGGCATTCTGGACCTTTATTTCCCCATGCCTCATCCTGGCCCCCAACATAGTGATCGGTTGCCAAGTAAGGTGCCTAAGTCTTTTTGTCCAGGTGCCCTGTAAGGCATTCTGGACCTCTATTTCCCATGCCTCTTCCTGGCCCCCAATATAGTGACCGGTTGCCAAGTAAGGTGCTTAGGTCTTTGTCTAAGTGCCAAGTAAGGGACTTATGACTGAACAAAACCACCAAAACCCCCCCACCCCCACCCTCCCACCCCCCTACCTTTCTTCCCCCTTTTTCCA
>NW_027662759.1:0-2500 GCF_963989245.1 Nansenia antarctica | reverse complement strand
AGGCTGTAGAGACCTATGGAGCCTGGACTACAGGCCTAAAGAGCTATGGAGCCTGGACTACAGGCCTAAAGAGCTATGGAGCCTGGACTACAGGCCGTAAAGAGCTATGGAGCCTGGACTACAGGCCTAAAGAGCTATGGAGCCTGGACTACAGGCCTAAAGACCTATGGAGCCTGGACTACAGGCCGTAAAGAGCTATGGAGCCTGGCTGACACATGGGCTGGGGGAGGGGGGGGAGAGGAAGGTAAGGAGAGAGTTGTGGAGGGGAGGGTGGGGGGTGAGCCTTGTACAATATTTACCAGGGAGAAGGGGGGAGAGGGGGAGGGGGAGGAGGAGGAGGAGGAGGAGGAGGACCAGGTGGGTAGAGGGAAAAGGTGAATGTGGAGGAGGATAAGAGAGAAGAGAAAATAGAGAAATAAATGAGATAACAATTATAGAGAAGAACACTCAGAGAGAGAGAGGGAGGGAGGGAGGGAGAGAGAGAGAGAGAGAGAGGGAGAGAGAGAAAGAGACAGAGAGAGAGAGAGAGGGAGAGAGAGAGAGAGAGGGAGAGAGACAGAGAGATAGAGAGAGAGAGACAGAGAGAGGGAGAGAGAGACAGAGAGAGAGAGAGGGAGAGAGAGAGAGAGACAGAGAGAGAGAGGGAGAGATAGAGAGACAGAAAGAGGGAGAGAGAGAGAGACAGGGAGAAAGAGAGAGGGTTAATAGCAGGGTGAGGTTATGGTGTTCAGGTGGTAAACTGTGACCCTCCCGCCCATCCCATTGTCTGGCCTCTTAAATCTCATAGGAGCCAACGGACCCCCATGGGCATCCGAAGTGATATAAAGAGTTTACCTCGATCAATTCTCTTCATCGATATCACATTTTTTTCACAACTTTGCATGCTATACGATGCCACCATTTTTTTCCCGAGACGGTAAACACGCCCTAAGTCACATCCAGTTTTCTCCAACTGGAGAATGTGTCATGTCCGTTTCAACGCCGAATTTCCATACCATTGGTCGGCCAACCCCAAAAATCCCCCAAAAAAGAAAAAAAAAGAAGAAATCTGATACATGAGAAAGGTCAAAGGTCAAAGATGGTGCCAAAATATCTCCAAATGGCCTAAACATATAGGTGTCCGCCTAAACATACCTGTACTAAAACAGGTACAAAGTTGCATTTGCTCACATTACTAGCATCGACTTTGGCACAAGTACTAATAAGACCCTGGAGTACTGATTCCTAGATGATTTGGGCTTCGTTATCAGGTTTCCAAGGTGATATTCACTGTAAAAGCTGTTGTTTTTTTAGGCGGAGACTGAATTTGAGATGTTTTATAATGTTCTAGCTCTATTTGCTCTGACACAGTAACATAGATTTTGATTCTGACACTTCTACAGCCACCCCACAGGTGTTAGCTTTCATTTGATAACAATATCATTATGAAGGCCCTTGTGATTGTGGAGATATTCTATATTCACTGTGGGCATGTCATTTCGAGCAGAAAACCAGAAAAATGAGGTGGATAAGATCTGGTACAGCCTCGTCCTCTCTGACAGGGTGAACTAGCAGCACTTACCTGCTGCCCTCCACAGAGACGTCAGAACACACACTCTCATCAGCAGGGCTGGTGCGGGGACACACACACACGGATGCACACATACACACACACACGCACACGGACGCATGCACACACACACACACACACACACACACACACACGCACACACACACACACACACACTCACGCATGCAAGCACACATGCACGGACCACACACACAGAGACGGACACACGCACACACAGACACAGACACACACACACACACACAGATACACACACACACACACACATGCACACGGACGCACACAGAGACAGACGCACACCCACACACACACACACACACACACACACACACACACGCACACACCTCAGATGGTGAACATACAGCACTTACTGTGCCCTGTCAAACTGGTCTCACTGGTCTTTATGGACAAACGTCGAATTCTGACGTGAGATCGCATCCAAACGTCGAATTCCGACGTGACATTTGCATCCAAACGTCGAATTCCGACGTGACATTGGGGTAGCTCGTTCTGATAGCGCAGGGGTGCGCCTGTTATGTGCGCCTGTCGGGGCTTCTCTCGGGATTATTCCATTTTGAATTGCACTTGCATTAATTAGTTAAGCCACATTTAGGGTTAGGGTTAGGGTTAGGGTTAGGGTTAGGGTTAGGGTTAAGGTTAGGGTTAGGGTTAGGGTTAGGGTTAGGGTTAGGGTTAAGGTTAGGGTTAGGGTTAAGGTTAGGGTTAGGGTTAGGGTTAGGGTTAGGGTTAGGGTTAGGGTAACCATAGGGTTTCCAATTCAAAATGGAATAATCCCGAGAGAAGCCCCGACAGGCGCACATAACAGGCGCACCCCTGCGCTTTCAGAACGAGCTACCCCAATGTCACGTCGGAATTCGACGTTTGGATGCAAATGTCACGTCGGAATTCGACGTTTGGATGCAATCTCACGTC
>NW_027662760.1:7500-10815 GCF_963989245.1 Nansenia antarctica | reverse complement strand
TGTTATACTGAATATCAGCACGGCTGTGATCGTCTTCGGTACTCGCCCTGCGGCCTCGTACCTACGACCGAATCACAGCCGTGCTGATATTCAGTATAACAGCACGACCTCGATTGTGATATTGCTTTTATACAACAGTTCTACAGCGCCATTTATTAGTTTACAGTAATAAGCGACAACAGATTATGATTTGTTTGTTTATTTAATCTAAAAAATAAACAAAAAATTGTTCCGCAACTGAACTTCAAATGGACGGTTGCTTCAAATGGACGGTTGCCTAGTACCGTGAACACAAACATGGAGTCTAATCAATGGTCATTTAGTAGAACATCTGTGCGGTGGAGTGATACATAATAGTTAAAAGTCCCAGTGCTGTTAAACTGTATATCGTAACTCATGGAATGCCTCTTGTCCAATCAAATTACTTGGTCAGAACTAACTGTTGTATAATGTAATGCATTGAATGGAATGAGGAACGGCATCCAACATGTGTGTTTACAATTAGCCCGTCCAGCGATGTCCACTTCCACCAGCCTCCCCTGGTACCCCTGGTACTCCCTAATGACTACAACATCTATTCTCTCAATGAACACAATGGATGTCAACGTAGCAATGTAATGTGTGTGTGTTATTGTAAAGTCTGAGAGGGAATGTGAGTGTACTGTTTGAAATCATTAGGAGGAGTTTGACTCTGAAAGAGCAGATTCCTCCACCTGTGTGATATGTAATGAGAATCTGGACTGATTTCTATTCCCTTCAAATATTCATTTACTGTATAATATTCATTTGTAATTATTCGTCCATTCAGTCATTGAAGCTTTTTTCCTGTGTGTGGCCAAAAACAGTAGTAGGCAATGTTAATTGAAAAGCTAAAGCATCCCTCACTCTCTCTCTCTCTTTCTCTCCCTTCCTCCCTCTATATCTGCAGTGATGGCTGGACACTGGGGATATCAGTCGTGTCTGGGAAGGTTCCATTTCTTATTGTAGGATGGGGGGACAGTGTCTCTGTCCCCCAGGCTATCTTGTTCTAGTCCTAATCGAGACACACACACACACACACGCACACACACGCACACACACACACACACACGCACACACACACACACACACACACTCACACACACACACACACACACACTCACACACACACACACACACACACACACACACACTCACACACACACACACACACTCACACACACACACACACACTCACACACACACACACACACACACACACTCACACACACACACACACACACACACACACACACTCACACACACACACACTCACACACACACACACTCACACACACACACACACACACACACACACACACTCACACACACACACACACTCACACACACACACACACACACACACACACTCACACACACACACACACACACACACACACACACGCACACGCACACGCACACACACACACACACACACACAGTGTTCCTGGTTGCTGCTGCCTGTGTGCATTAGTATGCAGCAGCGTAACACAAGGCAGTTCTGTCACAAGCAGGCAGGTGACGCACCGTCTGCTCAGCATAGACACACACACACACACACACACACACACACACATACATTTGAATACTTTATTTGGTTCCACAAATTATATTACACAAACAGGGAATCAAATATTTCGGGGCTAAGCAGCACTGAACACTCAAGGGTACACATAACACCTTCTCCACACACACACACACACACACACACACACACACACACACACACACATACACACACACATACACACACACACACACACACACCTGCACGCATTCATGCACGCATACACACACACACACACACACACCTGCACGCATTCATGCACGCATAAACACACACACACACACACACACACACACACACACACACACACATACTGTCTGGGTGCTCAGATCATTTTCCCACTCATTGTCTCTTCCTCAGACCGCTGGTTTATCTGGGACAGAGATCAGCATCCTCTGATCCGGGGAGGCCGGAGGTGGAGTCAGAATGTCGGAGGCCGGAGGCGGAGTCAGAATGTCGGAGGCCGGAGGCGGAGTCAGAATGTCGGAGGCCGGAGGTGGAGTCAGAATGTCGGAGGCCGGAGGTGGAGTCAGAATGTCGGAGGCCGGAGGTGGAGTCAGAATGTCGGAGGCCGGAGGCGGAGTCAGAATGTCGGAGGCCGGAGGCGGAGTCAGAATGTCGGAGGCCGGAGGTGGAGTCAGGATGTCGGAGGCCGGAGGTGGAGTCAGAATGTCGGAGGCCGGAGGTGGAGTCAGAATGTCGGAGGCCGGAGGTGGAGTCAGAGTGTCGGAGGCCGGAGGTGGAGTCAGGATGTCGGAGGCCGGAGGTGGAGTCAGAATGTCGGAGGCCGGAGGTGGAGTCAGAATGTCGGAGGCCGGAGGTGGAGTCAGAGTGTCGGAGGCCGGAGGTGGAGTCAGAATGTCGGAGGCCGGAGGTGGAGTCAGAATGTCGGAGGCCGGAGGTGGAGTCAGAATGTCGGAGGCCGGAGGTGGAGTCAGAATGTCGGAGGCCGGAGGTGGAGTCAGAGTGTCGGAGGCCGGAGGTGGAGTCAGAATGTCAGAGGCCGGAGGTGGAGTCAGAATGTCGGAGGCCGGAGGTGGAGTCAGGATGTCGGAGGCCGGAGGTGAAGTCAGGATGTCGGAGGCCGGAGGTGGAGTCAGGGTGTCGGAGGCCGGAGGGGAGTCAGAATGTCGGAGGCCGGAGGTGGAGTCAGAATGTCGGAGGCCGGAGGCGGAGTCAGAATGTCGGAGGCCGGAGGTGGAGTCAGAATGTCGGAGGCCGGAGGTGGAGTCAGAGTGTCGGAGGCCGGAGGTGGAGTCAGAATGTCGGAGGCCGGAGGTGGAGTCAGAATGTCGGAGGCCGGAGGTGGAGTCAGAGTGTCGGAGGCCGGAGGTGGAGTCAGAGTGTCGGAGGCCGGAGGTGGAGTCAGAATGTCGGAGGCCGGAGGTGGAGTCAGGATGTCGGAGGCCGGAGGCGGAGTCAGAATGTCGGAGGCCGGAGGTGGAGTCAGAATGTCGGAGGCCGGAGGTGGAGTCAGAATGTCGGAGGCCGGAGGTGGAGTCAGAATGTCGGAGGCCGGAGGTGGAGTCAGAATGTCGGATTGTGATGCACGGAATGGAATGAGGAACGCTTAGCAACAACACATGTGTGTTGATAACGTTCCTCATTTCGCTCCGTGCATTCCAACCAGCCCCCGTCCTCCGATGTCAACCTCCACCGGCCTCCCCTCTGTAGTAGATAGTAGATAGTAGTGCTTCAGCTGAACTACTGGAGTTTATTACTTCATAGAA
>NW_027662760.1:0-2500 GCF_963989245.1 Nansenia antarctica | reverse complement strand
ACACACACACGCAAACAAACACTCACACATACACACACACACACACATGCGTGTGCGCACACGCACAAACACACACACACACATCATTACACACACACACACACACACACACACACGCACACACACAGACAGACAGACACAGATACACACACACACACACAGACACACACACACACACACACACACACACACACAGACAGACACAGACACAGACACAGACACACACACACACACACACACACACACACACACACACACACAGACAGACACAGACACAGACACACACACACACACACACACACACACACACACACAGCAAACAGAAAGAGACTGAGTGTTCCTCACTCAGAACACACACATCCATTTCTCCAGGGGAGGAAATGCAGGCTATTATTGAAACCATGTTATTACAACTAACGTTCAACTCCATCATTATCTTACCAGGAGCAGATGTACACACACACACACACACACACACACACACACACACACACACACACACGCACACACACACACACACACACACACACACACACACACACAGGGACTCTGTGGGCCCTATTACAGTCAAGTGGTAGTTTATTTTCAATGAGTGTGGCTGTGGTGGTCTGGCAGGGTGCCAGAGGTCCTGCGGGTTTTCCACAACGCACACTAGCGATAGCACACAAGCACGCCCCGTGTCGCCATGACGACACGCACGGGAACACACACAACGACGTGCAGCAGGTTCCCTTTCCACACCGCCTTTAACGTGTTGTCCTCTCCACTCAGCTCAGTGTTTGCATAGCCTAGAGAGAGAGGGGGGGAGGGGGAGGGAGAGAGAGAGAGAGGGGGGGGAGAGAGAGAGGGGGGGGGAGAGAGAGGGGGGGAGAGAGAGAGAGGGGGGGAGGGGAGAGAGAGAGAGAGAGATAGAGAGAGGAGAGATAGAGAGAGGAGAGAACAGAGAGAGAGAGAGAGAGAGGGAGGGAGAGAGGGAGAGAAAAGGGAGGGAGAGAGAGAGGGCGGGAGGGAGGGAGAGAGAGAGAGTTAGAGAGAGAACAGAGACAGAGAGAGAGGGAGAGACGACCCCAGTCCCTACTCTAACGTGGGAACGTTGGAGAGACGTCAGAGTGGGACTGATAACTCCTGTGATAACGTCGTCGGGATCGCTGGTTAACGTAACGCCAGGGTGAACAAAACATTCCACGCAGGTCACCTTGGCTGCCGCGGCGCTCAACACCTTTACGACTTCAGCAAACGAACGTACCGTACGTCTGATAGAGATAGCAATAAAAGGTTGTCGGATGACAACGCATTGACGTACGTACGGTAGGTCACTGTCGGGGGGGCGGGGGGGGCAGGGTAGGGGTGAGGCCGAGCAGCGAAGACGTCACCGTCGATAACGAGACAGAGACGTGTCCCTCCATCCAACGTGGGGTTATGTTATGACAAAGTATTAAGGAGAAGACGGACGGTTTCCCCGAAAAACATCTCCCCCGCTGACATTTTCTAATCTGCAGTCTAGACTGATATTGCAAATATCTTCATGTGAGACGTTGAACTGCTCTGAATCATTAAGGAGCTTCTTTATCCAATCACAGTGTCAGGACCGGAGAACAGATCTGTGCTCTTTAGTTAACCCTCAACCACAACAATAGGCCTGCGTCTGTCCCAGACAGGACGGAAAGGTCAGGCCAGGCTGGTAGCAAGGACTGGTGGAGGCAGGTCTGTGTTGTGTGTGTGTGTGTGTGTGTGTGTGTGTGTGTGTGTGTGTCTGTGTGTGTGTGTGTGTGTGTCTGTGTGTGTGTGTCTGTGTGTGTGTCTGTGTGTGTGTGTGTGTGTCGTGTGTGTGTGTGTCTGTGTCTGTGTCTGTGTGTGTCTCTGTGTGTGTGTGTGTGTGTGTGTGTCGTGTGTGTGTGTGTATGTGTGTGTCTGTGTCTGTGTGTCTGTGTCTGTGTCTGTGTCTGTGTCTGTGTCTGTGTGTGTGTGTGTGTGTGTGTGTGTGTGTGTGTGTGTGTGTGTGTGTGTGTGAGGCAGGTCCCTGAGTTCTCCCAAAGTTCAATCACTTTCTAATCCCTTTTCTTTTTCTTTTTTTTAGGCTGTGTGTGTGTGTGTGTGTGTGTGTGTGTGTGTGTGTGTGTGTGTGTGTGTGTGATTGCATTAAGTTAAAAGGCAGTGAGTTGGAGGACACAGTGACCCTGAGGGTAATCTGACCCGGAGGTCAGAACAGGAAGGAAGTCACATGCCTCATTCAACTAACCCTGTCACACACACACACACACACACACACACACACACACACACTCTGACCACTTTACTAATATATGTACAAGGATACTTATACAAACACGGTCCAAAAGTCTGACACCAAAAAATAGTCATTCAGAGACAGGGAGGAGGAGGAGGAGGAGGGAGAGGGAGAGGGGGAGGGGGAGGGAGAGGGGGAGGGAGAGGGGGAGGGGGAGGGAGAGGGGGAGGGGGAGGGAGAGGGGGAGGGAGAGGGGGAGGGGGAGATCTGTTC
>NW_027662761.1:12500-13979 GCF_963989245.1 Nansenia antarctica | reverse complement strand
CCCTCACTTTGAGATGGAGAAACTGGACTGCAGTAAAGAAAGAGGGAGGGAGGGAAAGAGAGAGTGGGAGGGAGGGAGGGATAGGGAGGGAGAGAGAGGGTGAGGTTGAGATACATGGAGAGAGAGAGAGAGAGAGAGAGAGGGAGAGAGAGGGGGAGGTTGGATGAACGGAGAGAGAGAGAGAGAGAGGGAGGGAAGGAAGGAGGGCAAGAGAAACAGTGTGGGAAGAGAGAGAACAGAGGGAGGATGAGGGAGGAGGAAAATAAATACACTGAGATGAGAGACGTGAGAGTGAGAGATGCCAGGTGTTTTGGGGAGGCGGGGGGAGGTGGGGGTGTGTGAGGTTCGTGTGCAACAACAGAAAAACATCGACTTCTTCTTTTTCCAATCGAGAGGTTTCATGTTGACGCTGATCCACTGGAACGGCGCAGAAATCCACCGTATTGATTACGGAACGTTCTAGTCTCCTCTGTGGAAGCTACTTCCAATTTGTCTCACAGCAAGCTGCTCTCTCCCCCCCCCCCTCCTCAGCTCCCGCTGTTTACGTCTTAGCAGGAGCCAATAATAAAAACCCTTGGAATTATCCCCACAATCCCCCTCTCCTCCTCCCAAACTTTAATTACACTTCATATCAGCGAAAATAAATAAAAAAATAAACAGATTTAGACACACTTTCAGACTTCGTGGAAGTCGGGGTGGATTGTTCTGTTTCCCTGACGTGGGTCATCGTGGTCGTTCCTCCCTCTGTTGGTGGGGCAGGGAACTGCAGGCAGCCATCGCCTCTGAGACCCTCTGTGTGTTGACCCCATACAACTGGATGGAGGGAGGGATGGATAGAGGGAGGGAGGGAGGGAGGGGGGAGGGAGGGAGAGAGAGAGAGAAGGAGGGAGGGATGGAGGGAGGGAGGGAGCAGAGAGGGAGGGAGCAGAGAGGGAGGTAGGTAGGTAGGGAGGGAAGGAAGGAGGGAGGGAGGGGATGAGGGAGGGAGGGAGGGAGGGAGGGAGGGAGGGAGGCAGGAATGGATGGACGGACCACCTCGAACCAAGCCGTGTACGATGGGAGCCTGGCGTACGTGTGAAACATATCGAACACCGCAACACGGTCAAAAACACGTCAAGTTTCACCCCCAAAAAACCTAAAACCCCCCCAAAAACAGGCCGGAATTCGTGTTTTGACCGTGTTGCGGTGTTCGATATTTTCACTCGTATGCCAGGCTCCCTGGGTACATTGTACACGGCTGGGGTGTGTGTCAAACAGTCGCGACCCTCCCGCCTGAGAGACTCACAACTTCCTCACCGCCTCACATGACATTTCGCTGCACCCTTTCAGCCATTTATTAGCATTTTAGCATCCATCAATTATACATACGATGGAGGCCTCCCTCGGCCAGCGTACAGGTGGAGGGAGAAGAGCGTCGGTGAGTTGGCATTCCTCTGCTGGCACGCCGCCATGAATAATTCAGCGGTTGTTGTGGAAACA
>NW_027662761.1:2500-7500 GCF_963989245.1 Nansenia antarctica | reverse complement strand
CTTTCTCTGTCTCTCCCTCTCTCTCTTTCTCTCTCTCTCTCTTTCTCTCTCTCTTTCTCTCTCTCTCTCTTTCTCTCCATCTCTCTCTCTCTTTCTCTCCACCTCTCTCTCTCTTTCTCTTTCTCTCTCTCTTTCTCTCCATCTCTCTCTCTCTCTCTCTCTTTCTCTCCATCTCTCTCTCTCTTTCTCTCCATCTCTCTCTTTCTCTCTCTCTTTCTCTCCATCTCTCTCTCTCCCTCTCTCTCTCTCTCCCCCCCCTCCCCCTCCCTGCAGAAACACACTGGAAGACACAGCACTATTACCTCCAAACCAACCCCACACACAATCTGCAATAATAAATATATGATATGACTTGGGGCATTGTATTGTACTTTGCCCAGCTTTTTTGTTATACTGATGAATCCACTATAGGACGACTGGTGCTACTTACTTTATTACTTCATTACTGTTTTTATTACTTGTTATGACTTCCTGTATGACTTATTATTGCTGTTTATTATGGTGATCTGTATTTTGCTCCTGCAGTGTTAATGCTGAGGAACCAAAGCCAAATAATTTTACTCTTGTGTATTCCTACATTGAGATGTAAAGAAAAGCGATTCTGATGAGTGTGTGTGTGTGTGTGTGTGTGTGTGTGTGTGTGTGTGTGTGTGTGTGTGTGAGTGTGTGTGAGAGTGTGTGAGAGTGTGTGTGTGTGTGTGTGTGTGTGTGAGAGTGTGTGTGTGTGTGTGTGTGAGTGTGTGAGTGTGTGAGTGTGTGAACCTATGCAGACCAGTAGCTTGTCTTGACTGTAAACAGCAGTGAATGACTAGAGCGCTATTGCTTTTCACACACTGTCACTCACTAGGAGCCTTGTTGTGTGTGTGTGTGTGTGTGTGTGTGTGTGTGTGTGTGACTCCAGACTGCTGAGGACCCCTGATGCTTGAAGGGTATGTGCAGGTGTGAATAAAAATTCCCGCCTGAAAGAGTGAACGTGTGAAAGGCAATTAACAAGCTGCAGTGGGAGGAGGGGGGAGGGCGGGGGAGGGGTCTCATCAGAAACAGCCTCTCAGAGGAGTGCTTTTTCCCACAGTCACACACGTGCACACACACACACGCACGCACGCACACACACACACACACACGCACACACACACACACACACACACGCTTGGGCCTGAGGAGTTATGTTGTTGACTTCTGTCAAGTAAACACACTGATCCTCTGAATCAGAGGGATGTGTGTGTGTGTGTGTGTGTGTGTGTGTGTGTGTGTGTGTGTGTGTGTGTGTGTAACCCTCAGTGTAGATCCATGTGATCCAGACGCCAAGCCCTCCTCAGGACAACTGCTAATTCCCCAAATCTCCCCAATCTCATTACACACACATACACACACACACACACACACACACACACACACACACACACACACACAGCACTAAGGCCTCTCGTCTGGCACCGCGAGGTACCCGGGAGGTAGGGAGGGGGAGGGAGGGGGGAGGGAGGGAGGGAAGGAAGGAGAGGGAAAGAGAAAGCGAGAGGGAGAGGGCCTCAGATTTCTACCTCCGCCAGCCTCCCCTGCACCTGGGCCCCTGTACTGGAGAGAGGAGAGGAGGAGGGGGGGGAGGAGGCGAGGGGGGGAGGAGGAGGTGAAGGGTGGAGGGAGGGAGGAGAGGGTATGGGTGTAAGGGTGGGGGGAGGGGAGGAGGGAGGACACCTGTCTGTGTCTGTCAGGGGTGTGTGTGTGTGGGGGGGGGGGGGCAGTGTCAGGTTCTCCCCCCCTCCCCCCTGCCCCCCTTTCCACTCCCACACTGACACGGTGCCGCTAGCTATGTGCCCCGCAGCCAATGAGTGTGTGTGTGTGTGTGTGCGTGTAGGTGTGTGTGTTCTATCTCCCCCAGCCTCCCCTGGTGTTCTACCTCCCCCAGCCTCCCCTGGTGTTCTACCTCCCCCAGCCTCCCCCTGGTGTTCTACCTCCCCCAGCCTCCCCCTGGTGTTCTACCTCCCCCAGCCTCCCCTGGTGTTCTACCTCCCCCAGCCTCCCCCTGGTGTTCTACCTCTGCCAGCCTCCCCTGGTGTTCTACCTCCTCCAGCCTCCCCTGGTGTTCTACCTCCCCCAGCCTCCCCTGGTGTTCTACCTCCCCCAGCCTCCCCCTGGTGTTCTACCTCCCCCAGCCTCCCCTGGTGTTCTACCTCCCCCAGCCTCCCCTGGTGTTCTACCTCCCCTAGCCTCCCCTGGTGTTCTACCTCCCCCAGCCTCCCCCTGGTGTTCTACCTCTGCCAGCCTCCCCTGGTTTTCTACCTCCCCCAGCCTCCCCTGGTGTTCTAACTCCCCCAGCCTCCCCCTGGTGTTCTACCTCCCCCAGCCTCCCCCTGGTGTTCTACCTCCACCAGCCTCCCCTGGTGTTCTACCTCCCCCAGCCTCCCCTGGTGTTCTACCTCCCCCAGCCTCCCCTGGTGTTCTACCTCCCCCAGCCTCCCCTGGTGTTCTACCTCCCCCAGCCTCCCCTGGTGTTCTACCTCCACCAGCCTCCCCTGGTGTTCTACCTCCCCCAGCCTCCCCCTGGTGTTCTACCTCCCCCAGCCTCCCCCTGGTGTTCTACCTCCGCCAGCCTCCCCTGGTTTTCTACCTCCCCCAGCCTCCCCTAGTGTTCTACCTCCCTCAGCCTCCCCTGGTGTTCTACCTCCACCAGCCTCCCCTGGTGTTCTACCTCCCCCAGCCTCTCTGAAAGGCTCTCTGTGTGTCAGTAATTGGGGACATGAGGAGACAGATTCTTCAACATGAAGTAGCCAATCGCCTGATACCAGAATAAGAGACAGAATGACTGTGTGTGTGTGTGTGTGTGTATGTGTCATTCGCCATGCAGGTTGGGTGAACTCAAATCTCTCTTCACACACACAAACACACACACAGACACACACACACACACACACACACACACACACACATACACGCACACTCCTATGGTTGTCTCTGTGTTTGAGACTTTCACCTTTCATGTGGGAGATGAAACACTCCTCTGACGTTACGGTGGCTGTGATTGGTCCATCAGGCTTGTAGGGCTGCTGTGATTGGTCTGTTCTCTGTTCTTACCTCTCTGGTCTGTAATGAGGCGTGACGTGTCAGCTGTTTACTCTGGGACGCCTCGGGTTCTACTGTGGTTAATGGGGATCAAATGTGTGTGTATGTGTGTGTGTGTGTGTCTGCTCCTGTGTGTGTGTGCCTCCGTGTGTGTGTGTGTCTCCGTCAGTGGCGTAGCGGACGGGCCCGCAAGCGACGCACCGCGGGGGGGCCCCAGCCACTAGGGGGCCCCCTAACATTGTATCCAAACTTTTTTTTTTTTTTTTATAATTTAAAAATATATAAAATAAAGAAAATAAGTGGCCCTTCATTGTGTCAACCTTAATTTTAATATATAGGCCTATATTAAAAAATATATACATAGTTAGCCGTATCCAATAGCAACATGACTTTGACGTCACACGTAGGCAGCGAGACACAAGGAAAATGAGCAAGCGAAAATACAATACAAAGTACAATAAGCATTCTTTAGGTGGTGGTAGATTCTCTATTCGGACATTATAGCCGCTATGTGGGACTGTCGGTCCGATATTGTAAAAAAATCAAATAAAAAATGTATGTTTACGGAAGTACATGTCTCAAGTATTATCTCGGCGGTTAGTCGAGTGAAAGAAAAACAACATACAGATGATAATTCACACAATATAATACCACGAAAGCGTACAGCACTAAACAATAACATTTATTTGGGCAGCATCATACTCAAACTCAGGCAGAAGGGCAGGGTCCGGCCAGGTTCACAGTCACAGGCTGTCAGTGCATCATACAGGTACATACTGTAATTCAGCATGATTAGGCTATATATAGCTGTTTCTTTTTTCTATTCTACTATTCGAATCTACTTCTGCTGTCTGCGTCTCCCTGGGTATTCCTAGACCAGATGGCAAACAGTAAAGAAATGCCACAATATACCAATATACGAGATGTCCAACAAAGGATTTGACTAACCCTGGCCAATTTTACGCAACAAGTAGACTCTGATGCAGCGGAGACAGGGTTGCCAGATGGGCTGGTTTTTGGTGGATTTAGAAGTGTTTAGATTGGTTAGGTTGGAAATTCTCAATCCCATCTGGCAACCCTTAGCGGAGAGTCTACAGATATGTTTACAGATATCACACTGCTGTGCACACCACACTTTGTTAAAAGAAATAAAGCTTGTACTATTCTACTTATAATACATTCTACTGATGTAGTGTAGTCTACCATTTGGTTTTAGTTATAGGCTATTGCTCTCACTTGTTTGTACCTTTTGCTAAGTCAAGCATTTAGAATGTAGAGTGCATATTGCGAAATTTCGCAACGTCAATAACGCATCGGCCTCTAAAAAACGCAAGTTTTTTTTTTTTTTTTTTTTTTTACTCCGTTGCGAAAGGGCCCCCGCCGCCACCTTGCGGGGGGGCCCCGGGATTTTGCGCTACGCCACTGGTCTCCGTGTCTGTGTGTGTGTGTGTTATGTGTGTGTGTTGTATTTGTAAGTCTTGAGGTGGTGTTTTTTCTAACCTGGAAATCAAAAACAACAGCAGAGGTAGAACACTCATTAGGTCTGGTGTGTGTGTGTGTGTGTGTGTGTGTGTGTGTGTGTGTGTGTGTGTGTGTCTGAGCCAGAACAGAACAGACAGGCCCGTTTAAACACGCTTGGTGGAACAATATGACAACATGGCTCCCAGCATGCAACAGGAGACACCGCTCACGACCAGCATTGTTCTGGTCACATGACTGGGGACTGCCACCTGTAGCCGCTGTGTGTGTGTGTTTTCTCCTAGGCCCTAACTACAATTGTGTGTGTGTGGGCCATCGCCAGAGAGTACATGTCTGTGTGTGTGTGTGCATGCGTGTGTGTGTGTGTGTGGGCCATTGTCAGTGAGTAAGTGTGTGTGTGTGTGTGTGTGTGTGTGTGGGCCATCATCACTGCGTGTGTGTGCCAGCTCACAGGTTATTTT
>NW_027662762.1:0-5000 GCF_963989245.1 Nansenia antarctica | reverse complement strand
TCTGTTCCCAATGTGTGTGATCATATCTCTGTCTGTTCCCATGTGTGTGATCGTATCTCTGTTCCCATGTGTGTGATCATATCTCTGCTGTTCCCATGTGTGTGATCATATCTCTGCTGTTCCCATGTGTGTGATCATATCTCTGTCTGTTCCCATGTGTGTGATCGTATCTCTGTCTGTTCCCATGTGTGTGATCATATCTCTGCTGTTCCCATGTGTGTGATCATATCTCTGCTGTTCCCATGTGTGTGATCATATCTCTGTTCTGTTCCCATGTGTGTGATCGTATCTCTGTCTGTTCCCATGTGTGTGATCGTATCTCTGTCTGTTCCCATGTGTGTGATCATATCTCTGCTGTTCCCATGTGTGTGATCATATCTCTGTTCTGTTCCCATGTGTGTGATCGTATCTCTGTCTGTTCCCATGTGTGTGATCGTATCTCTGTCTGTTCCCATGTGTGTGATCATATCTCTGTTCCCATGTGTGTGATCGTATCTCTGTTCCCATGTGTGTGATCATATCTCTGCTGTTCACATGTGTGTGATCATATCTCTGTCTGTTCCCATGTGTGTGATCATATCTCTGCTGTTCCCATGTGTGTGATCATATCTCTGCTGTTCCCATGTGTGTGATCATATCTCTGCTGTTCCCATGTGTGTGATCATATCTCTGCTCTGTTCCCATGTGTGTGATCATATCTCTGTCCCCATGTGTGTGATCATATCTCTGCTGTTCTCATGTGTGTGATCATATCTCTGCTGCGCTGGAACGGAGGCATTAGCGCGTCAAGTTGTTTGTTTCTGGTAACAAGATGTTTGTTTCTGGCGACATGTGTTTGTAATTAGTTTGAACAATTAGACGTCAACGCTCAGTTCTGACTTGAGGAGAGTTGTGTTGTGTGTACAAACACTTGTTGCTGGGTGAAGGAGAAACATTGAGTTGAAAATGACCATTTCTTTGCATTAGGATCTCCAGGATTAGAAGCATCGAAGCCTATAATTGATGTCCCGTAACTTTACCCTAGCCGTATAACTTTCGTTTGTCTTTTTTAAATAACTTTCGTCCTCAACCTAATGGATTTTGGCAACAAACATTGTTGATGAAATACTTTAGATTCCGGCTGCGTTCGTAAACTCGCTCTGCGCACACCGGGCTCAACCTCATGAAGGGAATTATCTAAAAAGTCATTTGAATCGACAAGATGCATTTACATGAGTACTGATCAGATTTCCAAACCGCAGTCCAGTGTGTATTAAACCATGTGTGTATTGGTCAACGCTTTGCCACTTGGCTGTTTGTCTTGTGGCCATTGTCTCTGAGGGTCTTTAATTCCCAGGTCTGTGTGGGAACGTCCCACACTGATTGATCAGTGCGAGCCAGACGTGCTAACGTCATTTCCAGCGTGAACAGAGGGGCTTGTTTGAAGACAGAGAGAAGAGGTGTTAATGTTGTTTGGTCTGGCTCTGTATGGAAGCGAATGGAGTGTGAACGGTTACGGAGCCTACAGTACTGAGGGTAGAGACTGCGTGTGTGTGTGTGTGTGTGTGTGTGTGTGTGTGTGTGTGTGTGAGGGAGGGAGGGAGGGAGGGAGGGAGTTGTCCTGGCCTCTGACTCTGGGTGGAGAGACCTGGGCCTCTAGCCATTTTTTATTTAAGCAGATTTATGACTCTGGAGGCAGATGTCTCGCATCGCTCTCATCTTTGACGTCTTTTCCTCTCGCAGCTGTATCACACACACACACACACACACACACACACACACACACACACACACACACACACACACACACACACACACACACACACACTCTTGGGTGACATTGTAGGTTACAGTCTATATATCATATCACAGATATCTGAGCCTGGGGGGCTTTGTAGGTGTGTTGATGGATGTTTTATCACACGCGGTTTTATCACACTGTCTGTCTCGCAGGAGAGAAAGTCAAATCAGTGATTTAATGATTTAATGTCTCTCTCTCTCTCTCTCTCTCTCTCTCTCTCTCTCTCTCTCTCTCTGCCATTTGTTCACTCCTGACGTGTCTGTGTGAGACAGAGAGAGAGAGATAGTTAGTACTGGAGTGACATCTTAGCCTCCGGGCAGCACACTGGTTCGTCTCGGTTTTGAATGCAATGAAAATGACTTGTTAAGCATCTGTTATGTGTTGTGTGTTGTGTGTTATGTGTGTAAACCCACTGAACCAACATGGTATCATTTCCTCTTAACGTAGCCCGCGAGCTGTGTCTGAAAACGGACTCAAAATGCAACTCGGCTGCCAAAACTACCACACCTGAAATCTGTGGTATTTCACTCAGGGTTTTTTTTTCTGTAGAAGCCGTTCTACACAAGCCAACACTATGTCCCAAAACCCCCAATGTTTATGAAACGTGTGTGCTCTGAATAGACCCCCCACACACCACACAATGAATGCCCCCGCCCGCCTATCTTTTGGCAGCTAAATGGCTGCCGCTATATATAGTAATGTCGCTATGTAACGCCTTTCAATGGCCTTTGTCTTCGGGGGCTCTCTCTGTGAGAATGGCCTTTTGAGTTCGCCTTCGCCCGGTCTATTGAAACATCTGAGCGCTAACGCTAGAGGTTAGCACAGCCATTGGTTAAGGCCCGACTTTTTAACAAAATGCGTTTCAAGCCCTGCATTCCGCTGCATTACACGTTTCCCCCTCATAGGAATCTCTCCAACATTGCTCACGCATGACCTAATCCCTCTACGCTAACCGTCGGTTGCGTTAGTCAGAATAGTAGACCTAACTTGAGGCCTTGTTGCGATGTAACTCGAGACAATCGCTTTAGTTTGTGCGTGGATGTCATGTGAACAGAGAATTATAATAGCGAGTCACGCAGGTCACAGATTGAAGATCCCCCCCCCCCCACGTTAAGAGACCCCCCCCCCCCCCGAACCCTCGTACGGCCTGAACCTCCTCACCACCAGCGGAGGTAGGCAGCTGAAGAACCTTCTAAAAGGAGCGCTGCTCACCGTAGATCAAACGGCTGTGTCGCTGGCCTGCGGTGGTATTCAGAGGGGACCCCTTCCTTTCTCTGAGGTTAACCGACACAGCAGTCAGGGGGTGGGGGGTGGGGGAATGTGTTTAATGAGAATACCTCAGCGCACTACTCACTTATTTGCGGTTGCACCCGGGTAAACAGCCTTCAGCCAATTAAGAGTCTCTACCGCTGTTATAGGGAATAAATAGGTTGATAATAAAGAGGTTTATGAAGCCCTATAGCGGTGCGGGTCGCAGCGTAGAGCGATAGCTGATGTTTGAGTAAGTTCCTGGTCTGGACCCGACCCAGTTCTCTGAAGGAAACTGCGTTTAATTATCCCCGTCTTTAAAATCCAGCCTTCCGAAGCTTTGCCAACGCAGAACAGCATCAAATAACATACGCCGTTCAGCTGACGCTTTCATCCAAAGCGACTTACATGGCAGTGAGTGCGTTCGTTTTTCAGTATATGCCGTCCCAGCGGGAGTCGAACCCACAACCATACCAACTGAGCACCAAAATGTGATACTTCCTGTGACGTTTTTCTTTTTCAAGATGCGTGGTGGAAGGTGTGTTTGAGAGGGTGGATATGAGATAATTTAATAATTAATTTAGCCATTTAGCAGACGCTTTTAATCCAAAGCGATTTACAATTACGAATTACAGGGACATTCCCCCCCTGGGGTAACTGAGGGCTAAGTACCTTACTCAAGGGCACACTAGTAGTGGTGTGGTTTCAGGCGGGATTTGAACTCACAACCTTCCGATCACAAGTCCAACTCACTATCCACTAGACCACCACTACGAGATGAGGCCCTATGGAGATATGCAACGTACATGTACACACGGGCAGTACACACCTCTGGCCCCTCCCCCTCTACTAACTAACCCTGTCTGCTGTCCACGTTCACAGTTTCAAACTTCGGTTGTTTTAGCTGGCGATATTGTCCTTCTAACCTCCTACCCTCCCTCGCGAGGAAACAGAAGAACTTGTCCTTTTTTTCCTCCCCAGGATGTTTTATGGTAGTCTGTGTAGAGGCGACGTCTCTAATTTAGCTCCTTTAGATGATCTGATCAGAGATCTGGACGAGCGGACAGTGTTCCTCTGTGTTCCTCCACCGCGGGGCTGAAAGGAACCCCTCATCCCCCGGTTTGATAGAACGTCTGTCTCACAGCATTAAGAAGCCATTTTGCTCCATCGGGAAAAAGGAGGACCGTTTAGAAACGGTTTCGTAGGTCTTCGTAGGGTGGTCTGGTAACGTTGGAGAGATGGTGCGCTCTCTCTCTGTCTCTCTCTCTCTCTATCTCTCTCTCTGTCTCTCTCTATCTCTGTCTCTCTCTCTCTCTCTCTGTCTCTCTCTATCTCTCTCTCTGTCTCTCTGTCTCTCTCTCTCTCTCTGTCTCTCTCTCTCTCTCTCTCTCTGTCTCTCTCTCTGTCTCTCTCTCTCTCTCTCTCTCTCTCTCTCTCTCTCTCTCTGTACAGGAGAACTCACTTCTTTGGAGTTTAGAAACGGTTTTCAGTCACTCCATCCGTCAACCCCGGAGTGAGTGGATAACGCTCGGTCTGGATTGGGTTTGCTCTCAGAGAACGTTCCGGCACACTGAAGTCTTCCTGCTCTGTTCTTCTGTCTTTTTTGACACAGCTTATTAAAGCCCCAAATGGATTTTTAAACTCGGCTGCGTCTGGAAACATGTGAACCAGATTAACTGGGATTCACCCGTCTGTTCAAAGAGGTTTTCTCCCTCTCTCTCCCACCCTCCAACACTTTGTAGTGGCTAGTTAATGTTGAGCTGTCTGCTTCAGCCATTCTTTTAGCCCAACCCAGCCAAGCCTAGCCTAGCCTAGCCTAGCCTACAGTAGCACAGTTCAGCTTCATAGAAGCCCTCTCTCCTCTCTCCTCCCTCCTCTCTCTTCCCTCCCTCTCTCCTCTCTCCTCCCTCCTCTCTCTTCCCTCCCTCCCTCCCCTCCCGTCCCTCCCTCCCTGGCCAGGCCTAGCCTAGCA
>NW_027662763.1:5000-11230 GCF_963989245.1 Nansenia antarctica | reverse complement strand
GGTTGGTAACCTGAGACGGTCCCCTGGCGCCTGGTCAGGCCCGGCAGGACGTAGTGGCCCGGGGGGACCCCCGAACACGGCGGGGGGGTCAGGAGACACAGGACACATGTACAAAAGGCTGGAATACCTCCAGTTACCTGTGACACCTCGGAGGGTCCGGGGAGGGTGGGGCTATGAAGAGCCTGTGTGTGTGTGCCGTGTCGTTTGACGGTGTGAGTGTGTGTGGTATATGTGTGTGTGTGTGTGTGTGTGTCTCGTGGAAGGGCGAGTAAGTCGATCTGTGTGTAGAGTCCCTGCTGTGTCTCTGTCTGAGCAAAACTGCCTCTCAATGGACTCCTTGAAAAGACAAACACACACACACACATTTTTGGGGAGTATTGTGGGACAGAGGAAGAATCACATCACATGGAACCGATCACGCTGAACCAATCATCAGCTGAACCCAGACAACAACAGCAGCCGCGAAAACCCGTCTGCGTTCCTCTGTTCCCCTCTCCTCTCCTCCCCCCATTCCTCCCCATCTCCCCTCCTCACCCATCGTCTCCCCTCCTCATCCAACAGCCCCGTCTCACCCAACAGCCCCTCCCGCCACTTGCCTCTTTGAATGAAGACATCAGAGGCGAGCTCGCTGCGCCAATCCCTCTGCCTCCCGCCTCCCCCCCCCCCCCCCCAGAGCCCAGTCAACGCCGGTCAGCGGGCCCGACATCGACGGTTTAGTCGAGACGCTAAATTGACATTTCAAATACGGCGGAGTCGGAGTCTTTCAGAAAAAGCGGAGGGCCCCTGTCATTCTAGACTCCAGACGGCAGATTTGCAGGTGAAGGAAAGGGAAGGGAAGAGAAGGTTGTTTGTCCACAACGTAGCTGTCATGTTTCAACCTTGTTACACCTCCCTTTTTAGGAAGTATGATGAGGATTAACGGAGCAGAGTGAAGGGAGAGGGAGAGAGAAGAGACCCGGCAGAGAGAGAGAGGAAGGGAGGAAGGGGAGAGAGAGAGCAAGAGAGGAGAGAGAGAGCAAGAGAGAGAGAGAGAGAGAGAGAGAGCAAGAGAGAAAGAGAGAGAGAGAGAGAGAGAGACATATCTGCCAAATAATCAGTGTTTAGGGACCCACTAGTGAGAGACACCATATGACACACTCCACATCTCATCTCCTATTGGCTCCTACGACGTACCAGACACACTGCAGAACCACCACCTCCCTGTCTCTGGGTCAGAACAGAACACCACCTCCCTGTCTCTGGGTCAGAACAGAACCACCACCTCCCTGTCTCTGGGTCAGAACAGAACCACCACCTCCTCTCTCTTGTTACAACAGAACCAGCACCTCCCTGTCTCTGGGTCAGACAGAACCACCACCTCCCTGTCTCTGGGTCAGAACAGAACCACCACCTCCCTCTCTCTTGGTTACAACAGAACCACCACCTCCCTTGTCTCTTGGTCAGAACAGAACCACCACCTCCCTCTCTCTTGGTTACAACAGAACCAGCACCTCCCTGTCTCTTGGTCAGAACAGAACCACCACCTCCCTCTCTCTTGGTTACAACAGAACCAGCACCTCCTGTCTCTGGGTTACAACAGAACCATCTGGGTTAGGAGGAGAACCGGAGGATAATAACTGTCTTGGCACACAGGACGTTTAATCTGTCCACAGTCAGTCTGAATAGACGGGGTCCGTTTCTGGGTGCATTCCAGATTCGCCATGCAGGCCACTGGAAGGTGTGCTGGCTGCAGCTCTAAGCTGTAATCCCTGTTGACTGTACTGTGCTGTGTACGTACCCCCCCCGCCCTTATTTAATCGAGAGCAGGACAGCTGCAGTCCACGGAAAAATGGGATTGATCCGCCCCCCCCCGGAATGTCCCCCCACGCTCAGAGGGGGCCGACCACGGCCTCCCCGTCACCTAGTAGGGACGGTTGTCATGGACGACATGAAGCCGCATATTCGTCTATTAAAACAGCACAAGCAGAATCGTATGGTTTGCATTATCCACGAGACCCGCTTATCGGCGGCACCCCTCGGTCGGAGCTGGGGGTCCCCAGGGCCGCCTCAGGGAGGGGTCTCAAGGAGTGGGTCACAGAGAGGGGGGGGGTCTCAGCTTTGGTAGGTCACTGGTGGCTGGTGGACATCTGGCGACTGGGTTGCTGGGTCGCTGGCCCGCGGGCCGACCGAATGGGGGAGAGGCACTTTGTTTAAACGCGGGCCAGAATCTCTACGCCCGGACCCTCTAGCGACAACCAAACCCCCCCCCTCCCCCCATCCCACCCCCCCGGGCCGCTGGGTCCTGTCCACACCACGGGCACCCCCCAACCCCCCGCCACCACCCCTCAAAAGCTTTCACACTGTCATCTCAGTCCCATCATGCACTCTGGCAGCTTTGTAGTGGGGCCAAGGCGCCAGCTGTCGGGTTCGGGGTGGGTGGAGGCGATGATGAGAGAAAAAAAGAGAGATGGTGGGGTTTTTTGCGAGAGAGAGAGAGAGAGACACAGAGAGAGAGGGGATGAGAGAGAGAGGAGGGAGAGAGAGAGAGAGAGAGAGAGGGTTGTGGGTTGTGGGCGTGAAGCTAATTTCAGTTCCATCTCCTCTGGGAGGGAGGATGGGAGGGAGGGGGAGGGAGGGAGGGAAGGGGGGAGAGGAAGGGAGGCAGGGGGAGAGGGACTGTCACCAGAAGGGGGCCTCTCTTCATGGTGGGAATTATGGTATTGTTGGTTCACACAGAAGGAAAAAAACTGTGTGGCTGGGTTGTAGGCGGTTGTTGGGTGGGTTGACAGGTGTGTGTGTGTGTGTGTGTGTGTGTGTGTGTGTGTGTGTGTGTGTGTGTGAGTGTTGTGTGCGCGCGTGTCAGGAAGAGTGTTTGTGAGTTTGTTTCTAAATAATTCAAGGTCAATCTGCTGCTGTCCTTCAATCTTCCTCTGCACACTTGCAAGCAATTGAACACACACACACACACACACACACACACACACACACACACACCAAAGAAAACATTGATGAAACTACATATCGATTGGCTACCAGGTCAAAAAGACGCATATCAACAAAAACACAAACAAAATGTGGAATGCTGTCAGACTTTTCAGAACACAACATCAGAACACGGTTAGTCTAACAACCTTAGTTCTGTTCTGAACGTTGACCACATATGCCGTTCAAAAGTGTCAAACCTTCTTGTGCCACAGTGTACACACACAGCCCTGTCTGATACTGGACTCAGACACTACACACACACTTCCACCACCACCATTATCCATCCGTGTGTGTGTGTGTGTGTGTGTGCATGTGTGTATGCGCGCGTCTGTGTGTGAGTACGTGCGTGTGTGTGTATGCGCGCGTCTGTGTGTGCGTACTGTGCGCGCGCGCGTGTGTGTGCATGTGTGCGTGCGCGTCTGTGTGTACCCAGACAGGATGAGGATAAGCTCTGATCAGGATTCAGCCCCGAGCCCGGCTCAGCAAACACTCCGGCCGGCGCGCTATTTATGAAGATAAATATCAGCAGGTTATGACATTTATCAGGGCCTGATGTCGACGGGCTTTTCTGGACGCACAAAGTGCTTTTAAATATTGACAAGCTCAGGGAGCAGAATCATTACACAGGATCAATGAGGGCTACAGGCACGGAGGGGGGGGGGGGCGGAGGGGGGGCGTACGGACGGAGAAGAAAAACAAAGAGTGAAGAAATCCCCTAAGGAGGAAGAAAGAAGAAAGAGAAGGGGAGATGGGGAGACAGGGAGGGCTGTGATTGGTTGGGATGTTTGGAGGAGCGGGACTACATCATTAATCATGACGGGGGTAATTGCTGAGAGAGAGAGAGAGAGGGGGGGGTGGTACTGTAAAAGAGTCATCCATGCATAGAGAGAGAGAGAGAGAGAGATCCCCCCCTTTGCTCCTCTGTTGAGGAGAGTTTTGGATCTTGTGTTCCAGACCGCAGAACTGCGAGGGTCCGTTTGCCGCTCGGCTGGCTATGAACAATAAGAGACCGGTTACACAATGCTCTGCTGAGACACACATATCAGCCCCTCGTACCGACACTGCTCTGAATAACACGACTGGGCGACCAGCGAGGGAGCGTACCGCCGTCCTGTCGCTGTGTTACGGCGGCAGTTGTCATGGTGGGCCACCGAGCCCGTCCTGACCTGTCCTGGATGACCCCCCCCCCCCCTGGCCGCTGCTCCACAGGACATGAGTGGAGGCAGCGCGCATGGGGGGGGGGCGGCGGCTGGTGGCCTTTTCATTCTGAACTCCTGGTTCCTCCTGGAGGAGGGCAGTCAGGCGGATGCCCTGGCCTGGTGTGCCCCGTGGCGCAGTGGGAACGTTTTTTTTTCCATTTTTCTTTCCACTACCTGTCCTATTTCATCCCCCTTCTTCTGGGTGACTGGCCCCTCCCACACACGATGGGGAGAGAGAGAGAGAGAGAGAGAGAGAGAGAGAGAGAGAGAGAGAGAGAGAGAGAGAGAGAGAGAAAGAGAGAGAGAGAGAGAGACAGAGAGACAGAGAGAGAGAGAGAGACAGAAGGGGCCTTAGGAAGGTCAGGCAGGCGAGAGCAGTGTCTTCAGCGTCTTCTTCGGTGGTGCGGGGGGGCGAGTCAGCCAGCCACGCGTGTGTCCATGCCCTTGCGCAGGCCCCCAGTAAATGTTATTGGAATTCCTGCGCTGTAAAATTGCTACTTTCATGCCCAGTGCATCTGACAATAGCGATCAACAGTGAAGGAGAGAGAGAGAGAGAGAGAGAGAGAGAGAGAGAGAGAGAGAGAGAGAGAGAGAGAGAGAGAGAGAGAGAGAGAGAGCGAGAGAGAGAGAGAGAGAGAGAAAGAGAGAGAGAGAGAGGGGAGGGGGATGTCAGCGTGACGCTACAATAGACAGCGGGCTACTTCCTAATTGACAATGAGGTCCGTGTCAAGGGGGCGCCATGCAGACAACGGCACTAATCACCTCCAATAGACACGCTCCTCTCTCTTCCTCTCTGTCTTGACTTTGTAGTTTTTTTATATGTTCGTTGTTGTAGCAAATCTCTTGCCTTTCTTCACTTGAAGGAGGGGGGGGAGGCCAAAGTTTACTTCTACTCAGTGAAGAGAAGAGAGAGAGAGAGAGAGAGAGAGAGAGAGAGAGAGAGAGTGAGAGAGAGAGAGGGAAAGAGAGAGAGAAAGAAGAGGCAGTGTTTTTTTTTACGACCACTGCGTTGCCTTAAAAGGAGGTGTTTGCGTGTGCACAGAGAGGGCAGAACACCCAACCTTCTTTTCGCTGAGGGGGTTCATAAACAAGATCATTAATAATGTTTCACTGAACGGAATTAAAAGCCTGACGAACAAGGGTGTGTGTGTGTGTGTGTGTGTGTGTGTGTGTGTGTGTGTGTTGTTATCAGCTGTCGAATACCCTTCATCAAGTCGTAGAGGCTGGCAGGTAGGAGGTAGGAACCGGGGCGGAGGACGGGCTCGGACCGCTCGGCGTCTGTGCCAGTGCTGCAACGTCGTGGAGGCGTTTGAGCGTGTACAAAAGGACGACCCAGAAAAAAAAAAGGGAAAGTGCAGACTTGGTCTTGTTCCGCCACAGAGCTGAGACAGCGGGTCTGTAATCGCACGGCCCCCCTGTCCTCTGCAGCCACGGCGTCTTCACCCAACAAACTCCTACTTGAACAACGCCGCCGCCCCGTTCTGTCCTGATTCCTCCGCCGCGTCGCGGACTTAGTCGATCCGGTGCATAAAAAAATAAAATATCACATTTAATTCATGAACAGCCTGTCGTGCAAATTGGGGTCGGTCAGTCGACAATGGGTGGCCGATTTTGGACTTTGTGGCGATTTTGGACTTGGTCCCTATCTTGGCCCCCCGTCTGGTCCAGGCCTGAGGAAGAGCAGCCATCCTCATCATCCTCACTTCTGAGGTGCCGCAGCGCGACAAAGGCTCATTGTGTTCCCTCCTCCTGAAGATAAGAGGGACAGGAAGTCGAGAGAAGACTGGGTTTGGTGGGCCGAGGCGAGGTGGGGGGGGGGGTCTGTAACTGGGTCACCCTCTGACCTACAGGCTTGCTGTGCGACGCACACGCCCACACACACACACACACACACACACACAGGCACGTACGTGCACACACACACACACACACACACACCCACAGCTCTCCAGGCCCCCTGAGACTCTTCCTTTCATCTCCCCTTGTCCTTGCTTCTCTCTGATCATCCTCTCCATCACTGCCTTCCTCTTTGCAAGTGTCTGTCCTCTCCCTCCTCTGTCTGTCTGT
>NW_027662764.1:15000-19686 GCF_963989245.1 Nansenia antarctica | reverse complement strand
CCTCCGCTGTCCAGCAGGCGTCTCAGGGCGATGTCGGCCAGCTGGGTCACGGCGGAGAAGGCCTCGTCCAGACTGAGGAACATGGAGAAGTCCCTCTGGCGCCGCCTGGTGGTCACGCGCAGAACCTCCGTCAGCAGGCCCGCCGAGGCCCGCTCCAGACGGATCACCTCCGCCCACGGGACCACGAACTTCACTACAGGGAGAGGGGGGAGGGGGGGATAGGGGAGGAGTGAGGGGCAGGGGGGGAGGAGTGAAGGGAGAGAGAGGGAGGAGAGATGTCAGGGAGGAGCAGGGGGAGAGGGGGGGGGGAGGAGAGATGTCAGGGGGAGAGGGGGGGAGGAGTGAGATTGGTCAACTGAACAGAAACCAGCAGCATCAGAGCTTTACAGTAACATCATGACATCAACATGCCTCTACTTCTCCATGTCAGAGTCAGGGTTAGGGTCAGAGTTAGGGTCAGGGTTCTCCACCAGGGAAGGTCAGATGAACGTGACCTCGGCAGCATCACCATGGAAACATCTCCAGAGATGATAACAGTCTTTCATATCTCTCTTTGATCGCCAACAATATCGTTGTATGTGAAAGCGTGATGCCATTCCTCAACAAATTTAGCCATCCAACACATTGTGGGGAGGACCCTGTATGATGCACACACACGGCGTGGGGGAGTGGGGAAGCATTTGAGGTCCGTACCTTCCTTGCCCAGCAGGAAGGCGTAGAAGGCCAGGTGGTTGGTGCTGAGGAACAGGCCTCCCTGGCGCGGCACGCGGCCCTTCCAGCAGCAGCAGGCGTAGTGGATCACCAGCTGCTCCGACGCCGGCAGCCCGAAGTGCAGCTGGAACCTCAGAACCGCCTCGCGGAACTTCTCTGGCTCCTCCTCCTGGGCCGCCTGGCGACCTCTGAGCTCCTCCGCTATCAGACCCTGAGGAGGGGGGGGAGGAGAGGGAGGGGGAGGGGGGGTGGAGGTTTAACGCCGACCTATTCCTTGGATATTTAATCCAAAAGGACCCTAACACTCTAGAAAAGGATTCTTCATTTGTTTAACCCTTTGAGCCTTTTCACAGAAGGTTCAACCTGGAACCCAGAAGGGCTCAACAAGGAACTTCTTCAGAGACAATTTGTGACGTTAGAATTATAAGGTTCTATCTCCATTTTTGTCAAAATTGAGTTTTTTTACATAATCTGATCCATTAGGTGTTTATTAATGCCTGTGTGGTGTTATTTTTTTAAATGTTGACATTTTTTAGTTAGTAATTCATAAAATACAAAGGTTCCATCTCACAAAACATAATGGAATGTAAAAACGTCTGAACTGAAATCTCTGAACTACCCTAAACGGAGATAGAACCTTATCATTCTAAACGGAGATAGAACCTTATCATTCTAAACGGAGATAGAACCTTATCATTCTAAATGGAGATAGAACCTTATCATTCTAAACAGACAGAACCTTATCATTCTAAGATAGAACCTTATCATTCTAAACGGAGATAGAACCTTATCATTCTAAACGGAGATAGAACCTTATCATTCTAAACGGAGATAGAACCTTATCATTCTAAACGGAGATAGAACCGTATCATTCTAAATGGAGATAGAACCTTATCATTCTAAGCTCACGAAATGAAGAACCGTTTTTAGAAGCTTTTCCTCTAAGAGTGTGAGCCCGGGTTAGGGTTAGGATCAGGCCAGACTCAGTACCTTGACTTTGCCTGTGACGAAGCTGGTGACGTCGTCCTTGTTCTCAAACACAGAGAGCGAGGGCAGCAGGGTCTGGACCAGCCAGGCCCAGTGTCTGTTCAGCTCCTCCACAGCAGCCCCTGTAACACACACACACACACACACACACACACACACACACACACACACACACACACACACACACACATCAGAGAGAGAGGCAGATAATGGGGGAGAGTGAGAGAGAGAGAGAGATAGACAGGGAGAGAGAGAGAGAGACAGAGAGAGATAGACAGGGAGATAAAGAGAGAGAGAGAGAGAGATAGACTGGAAGAGAGAGAGACAGAGAGAGATAGAGAGAGAGAGGTAAACAGGTAAACAGTAGTAAAGGTAGCGTAGGTAGGTAGTAGGTAGGGAGAGGTAGCGTACCGCTGGCTATGACCCAGCTGACCTGTGACCCCGGCACCTGCAGCAGGATCCTGAAGGGCGTGACCCTGGCACTGGAGTCCAGCACCGTGTCCAGAGCCCCCACCAACAGACCTGCACACACACACGCACACACACACGCACACCAGGGTTTCCGTTAGAAAAATTTGCCGTCGGACATCGTGTCCGGGACGAATTCGATTTACCGGACAAACGTGATATATTCCGGTCATCATATTAAAATATAATAAAATTTTTTTTTTTCAAAATCATATTTCTTTTTTTCAAATCTAATATAGCTGTTTGTCGCGGTGATTACTGTTGTGTAGCGGCCTATATATGCCATTTAATGTCTATTTCTCATCCGATACGATTAGATGCGAGCTATATAATATATAATAATATAACATGATTTGACGCATGCGCGCTATGCCATGCGTCAAATCCAGCGCTGAACGGGCGCCTCACTGGGAACTGAACAGACAGCATCGATCAATGAACGGACTCCACATTACGTTAACTGAAGTTTGTTAAATTGTTTGGGATTAATGTGAGTTTTCTATTTTCTCTTTCCAGTTTTACCCTTTTTTTTAAATCAATAAAACAACGTCATTTCTATAACCAGGTCTCGCTGGTTGGGAAGGCATTTCGTTTAGCTCGGGAGTATGACAATGGGGAGAACATAACTGTTTATTGAGAAACAATTGATAGGCAGTCTGGGATACGTATATAAAGAAATACCACAATGTCTAGATGTATAACATTTTATTGAACAGTAACAGTGCAAGCATGTAGGCTTCTGGCGTGACACGGCTAGCCTAATTTCCGTTCATATGCCTTTTATCAGATAAAATAAAATAGAATAAAACTCTTTGAAAATAAATAGGCTTTAAATTAACTTGCAATGCGTATAGGCTAATTTCCGTTCGATGTTACAGCCTAGGGCTAGGCTATGCCTTTTCTCAGATAGATAGGGGATAGCCCTGTAAGCTCATACGGGTCTGTATGTCGTCCTGAAGACCGGCTGTTAGATCATATCGCTGAAGTTTGTCTCCATCTTAGTGTAAATGTTGTCCGTTTTGTTTGTTATCCTTGTTATTGTGCGATAAAGTTAAAGCGCTCCGCTTCGGGACACCATTTTCAGCTGAGCACCAAACACACACACACTCGTGTAACACTGCCCGAGAGAGAAGGACCCGCCCCCTTTAGTTAGCCTATAGCCTATAGGCTAACTAAAGGGGGCGGGTCCTTCTCTCTCGGGCAGTGTTCTGTGTGTGTGTTTGGTGCTCAGCTGAAAATGGTTAGAGGGAATTATTTTCACCGGACATTTATGTCCGACGAGTTTTCAACTTGTCGGACTTCCACTAATTTTACCGGACAAAGACCGGGAATTACCGGTTAACGGAAACCCTGACGCACACGCACACACACACACACACAGAGACACTGGGAGTTAGTGAGAGATACTGCTAACTGACAACACATAGACACAAGAAGGCAGAAGGTTCATTACCACGTCCAGAACAGAAACGACACATTCCACAGCGGGGTGCAAACAGACCGCTAGGCCTCTGAAGCTGTTGGTTTACACAGAGCCGTACGAGGGCCTCGTCTAAACGCCGTGCCAACAGTAGGTACCAGTAACATAATAACATCATCGTATAATAAAGTGTTTAGTAAAGCTTAGAGGCCCTAACCACGGGGGGGGGGAGGGGGGGGGAAGCTACATGTGTTGATGCTGCCGGTAACTGACAACGCTCTGCTAACTGTCGTCCCTCTCTCTGGGGTAAATAAAGTTGTGTGGGATTGAATTGGATGGAAAGTGACTCCAGGAGCCAGAAGCAGCATTCCGGGACAACGCCAAGCTCCCGTTAGCTAAATCCAATCATCCCGCAGATTAGAGACACACGCCTGTGAAACACCAAAGGCAACATAAAAAGACCCTTCACTCATCATCATCATCATCATCATCATCATCCTCTGTTTTAGTAGTTAACCACGTAATCAGAGTCATGTGTCTCTCCACCGAGGGCCTGACCACAACACACACACACACACACACACACACACACACACGCACACACACACGCACACACACACACACACACACACACACACACACACACACACACACACACACACACACACACACACACACACACACACACACACACACACACACACACACACACATACATACACACACACACACACACACACACACACACACACACACAGCCCTCTCTTGTCTAGTCCTAACTCTACATTTCCTCTCCGTGGAGAGCTGAACACTCGGAGCAGAATGGGCCAATCAGGAGCGTCAGTGGGAATAATAGTCAGAAGAGGTGATTTCCCTAAAAAGCGCTGTCCAATCAGGCGTACCCAATCAGTGATGAGTAGTAAACACCCAGCAGGAGAGAGAGAGAGAGCGGGGTGAGAGAGAGAGAGAGAGAGCGGGGGGAGAGAGAGAGAGAGAGAGCGGGGGGAGAGAGAGAGAGAGAGAGAGAGAGAGAGAGCGGGGGGAGAGAGAGAGAGAGAGAGAGCGGGAGAGAGAGAGAGAGAGAGCAGCTATTACTTATC
>NW_027662764.1:0-10000 GCF_963989245.1 Nansenia antarctica | reverse complement strand
TCTTTAACTGTAACTATCTTTAACTTTAACTATCTTTACCTTTAACTATCTTTAACTTTAACTATCTTTAACTGTAACTATCTTTAACTTTAACTATCTTTACCTTTAACTATCTTTAACTTTAACTATCTCTACTGTCAATCATAATAACATGTTTCTGCCATAGTTGAAATGAGAAAGAAACAAGAGTTCATCCAACATCTATCGGGATTATATAACCCTAGATGAACAAGTTCAGATGTTCACACATACACACATACAATACAACTTGATTATTTATTAAATGTGTTATTCTTATACTTGTTGTTGTTGTTGTTTTTGTTTTATTTGATCAGCTTCTACCTTTCTCATGTTGACACTTCTGTAGTGTATGTTGCTACAACATAACGACTCAAAATATAAGACACTTGTTGCAAATGATTGTGGTGTGTGTGTGTGTGTGTGTGTGTGTGTGTGTGTGTGTGTGTGTGTGGTATAGTTCCATAAATAAAGAAAAAAAACATCACACCCTGAACATTGTTTTCAGTGAGTATTGTTGTGTGTAATGGATCCTCTGTAGTGTTTGCATTGAGTTGTGATACAGTACAGTAGTGTACATGTTACGGTACATGTGGGAAAACTAGGGTTAGGGTTAGACATGCCAGCATGTGAATGAATGAATGAATGCATGAATGGTCTTTATTGTCATTGATACAGTACAGGTACCGTACAACGAAATTTGGGAGGGGGGGCTCCCCTGGTGCTAGGAAAAAAGGCCAAGGGAAAAATAAAAAAGAGAAAAAGAGCTGGTTTACATAAATAAAGGCTATATACACTATCTACTATACTATACAATAAAACACTGTGCTGTACACTATGCTATGCTATACATATCCTCACATTTTCCTATATCTGAACCTTATGTAAACATGGGTTATCATATTGCACATAATACTTGTTGCACAAGTGTCGCAGTAGCAGATTTAGAATGTTCACAGTTACAGTAATGTACCAAGTCACCCTAGCACCTAACCCTAACCCTAGTTTTCCCACATGTACCGTAACATGTACACTACTGTACTGTATCACAACTCAATGCAAACACTACAGAGGATCCATTACACACAACAATACTCACTGAAAACAATGTTCAGGGTGTGATGTTTATTTATTTATTTATGGAACTATACCACACACACACACACACACACACACACACACACACACACACGCACACACACACACACACACACACACACACACACACACACACACACACACCACAATCATTTGCAACAAGTGTCTTAAATGTTGAGTCGTTATGTTTATTGAATGAAGCTAGGTGTGTTCATTGTGTTCAAATGTTGCTGACTGTGGCAAGCATTTTGCATCACATGAGCTTTAATTTGAGAATTTGAGCAGAGTTTTTTGCAACTTGTGTTTTAGCAAGACAATATGTGTTTAGATTTATGAGAAAAGGAGGATTGTGTTTTGTGAATTGTGTCTTCATGTGAAATGTGTTTATGGTTTTGGCAAATGGGAGCTAGTTTTATTAAATGTGTTTAGAGAACTGGTCATTTGGTTTAGAGAATTGGCTTTTGTGTTTTAGCAATTGGGAAAAACTGTACATACTGTATTTTCTGTAGATTTACATACTGTTCATATGAAACACACACATCTATGAATGCCCAATACTCTACAGTGATATATTCTGAGAACAGATACTGTAAGGTTTCTAAAAATGTGCTTTGGCAGTTGTGAAAAAAAAGAACATTCTCACACACTGAACATTGTGTTTTCAGTTGTTTTGTTGTAGTCTGTAATGATGCATATAGAGTTTACATTTTTGCAGGCTTTGAGCAGCTGTTTTGGTGTGAAAGTTTGAGTTTTGAAGAGAGAAGGTGTGGTTTTGCTTATGTAGCTTTAGAAAAGTGTGTTGTGTTTAGAGTTTTGGGGAAATGGAGGAAAGTTTTGTGAAATGTGTTTTAGCAATTGAGAAAAACTGTAGTTAGTTATTCTCTGCAGACTGACAGCAGTGTGTGTCCAGACCAGCTGTCATCTCTGCTGCGCTCCACTCCTAATATGGACATGTTGGAGACGCCAAACGGATGTTGGTGCAACTGTTATTATTGTCCCCTCACTTTTGGTCCTCAACCAGTTTTAGGAGGATAACGGACATATAACGGACGAAAAAAATACGTGTTGTTTTTTAAAAATTAAATTATCACGAATACACTCTGAAAAATATTTATATCGGAGCTAGCTGGGTATCATATCTTTATTTGTGACATTTAATGTTCTTGTGTTTCTGCCGGAACCCATTTGGGTGCGGTCCTTCTGTTTCCGTGTGTGGAGAGATCAGCAGTGTGATTCAGTGTCTCTCTGACCGGTGACAAGATGCAGGTTTGGAATGTTTATTAATGTTATTATATGTATGTCATTAGTAAACGTTTATTATTGTTATGTCGTAGTTACGAACGTGGTAATGAACTAGACAACGTTTTGAATAATATATGTGTTAATATATGTGTTAGTTAGCACGTAGACTTTCACATGCTGGCTGGCCAGAACAGAATTAAAAGGCAAATCCTCATAGGAGCCAAACTAAGACGCATGTTGTAATAAACGTGTTTACCTTTAGTAGTCTAATGAATGTCTGTCTGTCACTCGTTTACCTAGTAATGTAACTCTGCTACGACAGACAGATCTGATTGGCTGAACGTGTGTGTTGGTTTGTCTCCCAGGGTTGTGTGGTTGTGTGATTGTGTGGTTGTGTGAGTGTGTGGTTGTGTGATTGTGTGGTTGTGTGTTTGTGTGGTTGTGTGGTTGTGTGATTGTGTGTTTGTGTGGTTGTGTGATTGTGTGGTTGTGTGATTGTGTGGTTGTGTGATTGTGTGGTAGTGTGTGGTTGTGTGGTGTGTGGTTGTGTGATTGTGTGATTGTGTGGTTGTGTGGTTGTGTGGTTGTGTGATTGTGTGGTTGTGTGGTTGTGTGGTTGTGTGTTTGTGTGGTTGTGTGGTTGTGTGATTGTGTGGTTGTGTGATTGTGTGGTTGTGTGTTTGTGTGGTTGTGTGATTGTGTGGTTGTGTGGTTGTGTGGTTGTGTGAGTGTGTGTTTGTGTGGTTGTGTGATTGTGTGGTTGTGTGTTTGTGTGGTTGTGTGGTTGTGTGATTGTGTGGTTGTGTGATTGTGTGGTTGTGTGATTGTGTGATTGTGTGGTTGTGTGATTGTGTGATTGTGTGGTTGTGTGTTTGTGTGATTGTGTGGTTGTGTGATTGTGTGATTGTGTGGTTGTGTGAGTGTGTGGTTGTGTGATTGTGTGATTGTGTGGTTGTGTGAGTGTGTGGTTGTGTGATTGTGTGGTTGTGTGGTTGTGTGTTTGTGTGGTTGTGTGATAGTGTGGTTGTGTGATAGTGTGGTTGTGTGATTGTGTGGTTGTGTGATTGTGTGATTGTGTGGTTGTGTGAGTGTGTGGTTGTGTGATTGTGTGATTGTGTGGTTGTGTGATTGTGTGAGTGTGTGGTTGTGTGATTGTGTGGTTGTGTGGTTGTGTGTTTGTGTGGTTGTGTGGTTGTGTGTTTGTGTGGTTGTGTGATAGTGTGGTTGTGTGATTGTGTGATTGTGTGAACCGCTCGGCTATAGTTACTAATGAGGAACACAAGAACACCCAAAATCTATCTCTATCTAACCTGTCACTGTTTCACTGTTTCACTGTGTTAAACCCTCTGTGTTAAACCCCTCTGTGCTCCGTAGGACCCTAACCAGGACACAGAGTGGAATGACATCCTGAGGAAGAAGGGCATCATTCCTCCCAAGGAGACGCCGCAGGACGATGAAGAGGAGCAGCAGCTGATTCTACAACAGCAGTCTGTCGGTGAGGACCGGCTGCTTGTGTGACTGTGGCAGCTAGCAGGGGAGGCTGGTGGAGGTAGAAACCGGGGGATGGACACATTGTAATGCATGGAACGGAATGAGGAACTGTATCAAGACAATGAGACCGTCCTCTGATTTCTACCTCCAACGTGTGACCAGAACTCCCTGGCAGCTAGCTATTCGTAGGAGTTGAATAAAGCAGTATTCAGTTCTCTGTCAATATAATAATAGCTTTTCTGAGTTAATGTTGCTCCAAGTTAGTGTCAGAAAGTTAGTGTTAGTGTCAGGATGGGATTGGGTAATGTGTTCTGTCGTGTCTTCCACTCCGAGCTCTTTCATTGGTCTTCCACGCTCCTCCTCCTCACCTGAGATGTTTGTTGTTGTTGTTGTCCAGTGAAGACGTACGAGAGCATGACCCTGGACGAGCTGCACGAGAACGAGGACGAGTTCAGTGACGATGACGAGGCGGCCATCGAGATGTACAAGTCAGTAGAAGCCGCTGCTTTTATATTCATTCTATGCTTCTACATGTCTTTATATATGCTTTTATATTCACTTTATGTTCTTATTCCTGTTGTAAAGCACTTTGAGCTGCATTTCTTGTATGAAAGGTGCTATATAAATAAAGCTTTACTTACTTACTTTCTTTCTTTGAAAGAACTGATCAGAATGTCATACTGTTGACCACCTTGTACTCACAGATGTTCTCTCTGTCTCTCTCTCTCTCTCTCTCTCTGTCTCTCTCTCTCTCTCTCCCTCCTCCCTCCTCTACCAGACAGAAGCGCCTGGCGGAGTGGAAGGCCACCCAGATAAAGAACGTGTTTGGGGAGCTGGTGGAGATCTCGGGGATTGACTACGTCAAGGAGGTGAACCAGGCAGGAGAAGGAATCTGGGTGATCCTGCACCTCTACAAGCAGGGGTGAGTCTGACTGGCATCTCACTGAAGGGCTTCACTCATTTAGTGCCCAGGGTGACTTCATTCACCCCAAAAAATATAAATTATGATGCTTCATTTTGTAGCCAATCAAAGTATTGTTGCTCGGTAAACACTGCATAGTGAGTGTTCTGGAATTCTTTGTCAGTGAGTTAAACCTCTACAGTCCTTTAAACACTCACTGGTTAAAACATACAGGAGGACATGAAACAAACATGGTTACTAAGTGTCTAATATGAACGATTCTCAGTTTAAGATGATAGAAGATGATATGCCAGAAACGTTAATCTGCCCAACACATGTTGGTCAAATAGGTGTTAGTGGTGTTTAGTGTTACTGTGGTCCTCTGTGGCTCAGGGAGTAGAGCATTGCAGTAACAACGCCTAGGTTCTGGGTTTGGATTCCAAATGCATTTCGTTGTCACTTGATTGATTGATTGAAAACTTTATTAGAAGGTTTGCAGAAGTAGGTACATGAAAGTACATATTACATACAAGGTCAACTAACAGGATAAAAACCCAAGAAAGCCACTGGCTTATTTCAATTGGGGTCCTTGATTTTCAATTCATCGTTACATGTAAGACAGACATAAGAAAAAAAACTAGTACTATCTACAAGATAATACAGACAAATAACTATTACTATCTACAAGATAAACGTACATCCATCATGGGAAGAACAATACAACAAAACATAAGGTATGTACAGCGGGTAGGACAGGTGGGGACATACACCACAGGTGGGGGCGGGGGACAAAACACAAAGTATGTACAGTGGGTAGTTCGGGTCTTTTAATCTGATTTTTGTTTTAGAGGGTCCAGTTACGGATTGCAGCCTCCTGTAAATGTTTTTTGAGAGTGGTTTTGAAGGTGGGCAGTGGTTTTGACTGTACTTGTACGATGCCAATGACAATTAAATTGAATCTGAACCTCATTCCCGCTGAGACCATATGTACAAACTGCAATGTCAGTCAGCTAAATGCTATAATATTATATAATCTATAACAGTGTGAACAGTTCATTCATTGTAATCTGTCCAACTTGTCTCTTCACGTCTTCTCTCGTCCTCCCTCTCTCCCAGCATCCCCCTGTGCACGTTGATCAACCAGCACCTGGCAGAGCTGGCCCGCAAGTTCCCTCAGACCAAGTTCCTGAAGTCCATCTCCACCACCTGCATCCCCAACTACCCCGACAGGAACCTGCCCACCGTGTTTGTCTACCAGCAGGGGGAGATGAAGGCCCAGTTCATCGGCCCGCTCGTCTTCGGGGGCATGAACCTTAAACGTGACGGTGAGACACACGCACACTTACACACACTTACACACACACACACACACACTCACATATACACACACACACACACACTCACATATACACACACACACTTACACACACATATTCACACACACACACACACCCGTTCGTGCTGAGAATGAAATTGTTTTGGCACTTTTTGTGCAGCAGACAACAAAGTACAATTTCCTGGCGTTACACATATTAGTTATGTAATATAACATAAATATATATATATCTAACATGTGTCGATTGCAATCGTCATAAACATGCAACCATTGAATCATTTAATGCTGTCGGACTGTTGGCTGCCTCCTTTAGTTGGTTTAGCTCAGTTGTGTTGGAGGACGGCGGCCTGTCTGACTGTCTGAGATCTGAATCAGATTCGGTCACGGTTGGATGTCTGAAGGCTAGCTAACCCTAACCCTAGCTGTGTTTCACCAATGACATCGTGTTTAGTCTTCATGGTGTGACCTTTGACCTCTCCGTCCTCTGTCCTCTGTCCTCTCCGTCCTGGCAGAGTTGGAGTGGAGGTTATCGGAGTCTGGCGCCATCAAGACGGACCTGGAGGAGAACCCCAAGAAGCAGATCGAGGACCAGCTGATGTCGTCCATCAGATCCTCTCTGCCCGCGCACAACGACGACAGCGACTCTGACCAAGAGTAACAAACCAACCAGCCAACTGACTAACTGACGTCTCCATAATCTCCGAACAACATTAGTCTAACGTTCGACTACCGCCACTGTGTGGGGAGGGGGAGGGGCTCTCTCTCCTGTGGCTCTATAAACGCCCCCCCCCCGCTCTCTCTCTCTCTCTCTCACGCAGCAGGGAGGTCGTCTGAGGTCATCTGAGGAGGTCCTGGCCTGACACTGTATATCTGCCCCGCCTCCACAGAAGATTGTTATTGGTCCTTTTATATTCTGAATACGTTTCATAATATATGCCATAGTTAATGTATTCATGTATTCATTTGGAAATTGTTAAATTAAATGTATGTATGTTCACCCAGGCCATCATAGACAGTTTTTTTTATAAAGTGTTCAATCACCCTGGTTACCTGTGTGTCGTCATCACATATAAAGGACTATTTTGATGTATATGACTCTGTGTGTGTGTGTGTGTGTGTGTGTGTGTGTGTGGGTGGGGGTGTGGGTGGGTGTGGGTGTGTGGGTGGGGGTGGGGGTGTGGGTGGGTATGTATATTTCTGTCTGTGGACAAATATAGCTCCTTATAGGATCCCTTATAAGGAGGTCCCAAACTACTTACTGACTACAGAACAGAAATCACAGGAGATCAAGACGACACAATCTGCAATGCCGTTATATATTTATCTACAATAATTTATTTCTGAAAAATAAGTCATTTCTTGTGGCGACAGCTGAGCTTGCTGCGTCTCTTCCTCCGCCATCTTGTCTCTCCACTACCAGGGCGACGCTGGCTGCTGATTGGTCTGATGGTGTTGTTGGTCTCCTCCACTGTTACACCACTCTGTCTGCGATGCCTCGGATCTTCTGTCATCAGGAAGACGGAGGGAGACAACAGATGTTTCAGACACAGATAAGCCCTGAAGATAAGTGTCTCCAGCCTCTGCTGGGGAGGGGTGTAGGAGGAGGAGGAGGTGTGGAGGAGGAGGTGTGGAGGAGGAGGGGTGGAGGAGGAGGTGTGGAGGAGGAGGAGGGGTGGAGGAGGAGGTGTGGAGGAGGAGGTGTGGAGGAGGAGGGGTGGAGGAGGAGGTGAGGAGGAGGGGTGGTGGAGGAGGGGTGGAGGAGGAGGTGTGGAGGAGGAGGGGTGGAGGAGGAGGTGTGGAGGAGGAGGTGTGGAGGAGGAGGTGTGGAGGAGGAGGTGTGGAGGAGGAGGAGGTGTGGAGGAGGAGGGGTGGAGGAGGAGGGGTGGAGGAGGAGGTGTGGAGGAGGAGGGGTGGAGGAGGAGGTGTAGGAGGAGGAGGGTGGAGGAGGAGGTGTGGAGGAGGAGGAGGGGTGGAGGAGGAGGTGTGGAGGAGGAGGGGGTGTGTAGGAGGAGGTGTGGAGGAGGAGGAGGGGTGGAGGAGGAGGGGTGGAGGAGGAGGGGTGGAGGAGGAGGTGTGGAGGAGGAGGAGGGGTGGAGGAGGAGGGGTGGAGGAGGAGGTGTGGAGGAGGAGGAGGGGTGGAGGAGGAGGGGTGGAGGAGGAGGAGGTGAGGAGGAGGAGGGGTGTAGGAGGAGGAGGTGAGGAGGAGGAGGAGGTGAGGAGGAGGAGGGGTGGAGGAGGAGGAGTGGAGGAGGAGGGGTGGAGGAGGAGGAGGTGAGGAGGAGGAGGTGTGTAGGAGGAGGAGGTGTGGAGGAGGAGGAGGTGAGGAGGAGGAGGGGTGGAGGAGGAGGTGTGGAGGAGGAGGTGTGGAGGAGGAGGAGGTGAGGAGGAGGAGGGGTGGAGGAGGAGGTGTGGAGGAGGAGGTGTGGAGGAGGAGGAGGGGTGGAGGAGGAGGAGGTGTGGTGGAGGAGGAGGAGGAGGTGTGGAGGAGGAGGAGGGGTGGAGGAGGAGGAGGTGTGGAGGAGGAGGGGTGTAGGAGGAGGGTTGCTCAATGTTGTTGCATCACCAATCCAACCCTGTCACAACTACACAAGTGCCAATGTAGCTGCCTTTTTAGATTTTCAAGTGTGTGTACGTTTCCATGTCATCTGTCAGTCGCAGTAGTAAAATGACCTGGCAAGACTTCCCAGGTCTTCTTACCAGGAGCAGCAGCTGCTTCTTCCTCCTCTGGGACAGTTTGGGCGACAGACGCATCAGAGGGTGGACTGAATGGGACTAGAGACAGACAGACACATCAGAGGACTGAATGAGACTAGAGACAGACAGACGCATCAGAGGGTGGACGGAATGAGACTAGAGAGAGACAGACGCATCAGAGGACTGAATGAGACTAGAGAGAGACAGACAGACACATCAGAAGACTGAATGAGACTAGAGACAGACAGACACATCAGAGGACTGAATGAGACTAGAGAGGGACAGACACATCAGAGGACTGAATGAGACTAGAGAGACAGACAGACACATCAGAGGACTGAATGAGACTAGAGACAGACAGACACATCAGAGGACTGAATGAGACTAGAGAGAGACAGACACATCAGAGGACTGAATGAGACTAGAGACAGACAGACACATCAGAGGACTGAATGAGACTAGAGACAGACAGACACATCAGAGGACTGAATGAGACTAGAGACAGACAGACACATCAGAGGACTGAATGAGACTAGAGACAGACAGACACATCAGAGGACTGAATGAGACTAGAGACAGACAGACACATCAGAGGACTGAATGAGACTAGAGACAGACAGACACATCAGAGGACTGAATGAGACTAGAGACAGACAGACACATCAGAGGACTGAATGAGACTAGAGAGGGACAGACACATCAGAGGACTGAATGAGACTAGAGAGAGACAGACACATCAGAGGACTGAATGAGACTAGAGACAGACAGACACATCAGAGGACTGAATGAGACTAGAGACAGACACATCAGAGGACTGAATGAGACTAGAGACAGACAGACGCATCAGAGGACTGAATGAGACTAGAGACAGACAGACACATCAGAGGACTGAATGAGACTAGAGACAGACAGACACATCAGAGGACTGAATGAGACTAGAGAGGGACAGACACATCAGAGGACTGAATGAGACTAGAGAGGGACAGCCCTGTTAGGACAACCACACCCTCCTCATCCACGGGGTTCATTAAAGAAACAACTTTGCCCAAACTCAGAGCAGGAATATTGTGACGTTAGAATTATAAGGTTCTATCTCAATTTTTGGTCAAAATTGAGTTTTTTTACATAATCTGATCCATCAGGTGTTTATTAATGCCTGTGTGGTGTTATCTTTAAAATGTTGAAATGTTTTAGTTAGTAATTAATAAAATACAAAGGTT
>NW_027662765.1:0-7500 GCF_963989245.1 Nansenia antarctica | reverse complement strand
AGAGGCTGGTACAGGCTATAGGGGTAAAGGAGGCTGGTGCAGGGAGATGTTAATATCAGATGTGAGCCAGATGTCTGTGAACGGTTTGAGACGCCTGTCAATCACTCTTGTTCACCGCTGAGAGGGAGAGGGACCTGTCAATCACCGCTGAGAGGGAGAGGGACCTGTCAATCACAGCTGAGAGCGGGAAAGACCTGTCAATCACTCCGGTTCAGAGCTGGGTACAGGGTGGATGTATCTATGGAGTAACTGACCTAGGTACATGTATTTCTGCTATAGTAACTGACCTGGGTACATGTATATCTACTATAGTAACTGACCTGGGTACATGTATCTCTGCTATAGTAACTGACCTGGGTACATGTATCTCTATAGTAACTGACCTGGGTACATGTATATCTACTATAGTAACTGACCTGGATACATGTATATCTGCTATAGTAACTGACCTGGGAACATGTATATCTGCTATAGTAACTGACCTGGGAACATGTATATCTGCTATAGTAACTGACCTGGGAACATGTATATCTGCTATAGTAACTGACCTGGGTACATGTATATTTACTATAGTAACTGACCTGGGAACATGTATCTCTCCTATAGTAACTGACCTGGGTACATGTATATCTGCTATAGTAACTGACCTGGGTACATGTATATCTATAGTAACTGACCTGGGAACATGTATATCTGCTATAGTAACTGACCTGGGTTCATGTATATCTATAGTAACTGACCTGGGAACATGTATCTCTCCTATAGTAACTGACCTGGGTACATGTATATCTGCTATAGTAACTGACCTGGGTACATGTATATCTACTATAGTAGCTGACCTGGGAACATGTATATCTACTATAGTAACTGACCTGGGTACATGTATCTCTATAGTAACTGACCTGGGTACATGTATATCTGCTATAGTAACTGACCTGGGAACATGTATATCTGCTATAGTAGCTGACCTGGGTACATGTATATCTGCTATAGTAACTGACCTGGATACATGTATATCTACTATAGTAACTGACCTGGGTACATGTATATCTGCTATAGTAACTGACCTTGGTACATGTATCTCTATAGTAACTGACCTGGGTACATGTATATCTGCTATAGTAACTGACCTGGGTACATGTATATTTACTATAGTAACTGACCTGGGAACATGTATCTCTCCTATAGTAACTGACCTGGGTACATGTATATCTGCTATAGTAACTGACCTGGGTACATGTATATCTATAGTAACTGACCTGGGAACATGTATATCTGCTATAGTAACTGACCTGGGTTCATGTATATCTATAGTAACTGACCTGGGAACATGTATATCTACTATAGTAACTGACCTGGGTACATGTATCTCTGCTATAGTAGCTGACCTGGGAACATGTATATCTACTATATTAACTGACCTGGGTACATGTATATCTGCTATAGTAACTGACCTGGGTACATGTATATCTACTATAGTAGCTGACCTGGGAACATGTATATCTACTATAGTAACTGACCTGGGTACATGTATCTCTATAGTAACTGACCTGGGTACATGTATATCTGCTATAGTAACTGACCTGGGAACATGTATATCTGCTATAGTAACTGACCTGGGTACATGTATCTCTGCTATAGTAACTGACCTGGGAACATGTATATCTGCTATAGTAGCTGACCTGGGTACATGTATATCTGCTATAGTAACTGACCTGGATACATGTATATCTACTATAGTAACTGACCTGGGTACATGTATATCTGCTATAGTAACTGACCTTGGTACATGTATCTCTATAGTAACTGACCTGGGTACATGTATATCTGCTATAGTAACTGACCTGGGAACATGTATATCTGCTATAGTAACTGACCTGGGAACATGTATATCTGCTATAGTAACTGACCTGGGAACATGTATATAGTAACTGACCTGGGTACATATATTTACTATAGTAACTGACCTGGGAACATGTATATAGATGGTAACTGACCTGGGTACATGTATCTCTCCTATAGTAACTGACCTGGGTACATGTATATCTACTATAGTAACTGACCTGGGTACATGTATATCTACTATAGTAACTGACCTGGGTACATGTATCTCTCCTATAGTAACTGACCTGGGTACATGTATATCTGCTATAGTAACTGACCTGGGAACATGTATATCTGCTATAGTAACTGACCTGGGAACATGTATATCTGCTATAGTAACTGACCTGGGTACATGTATATAGATAGTAGCTGACCTGGGTACATGTATATCTACTATAGTAACTGACCTGGGTACATGTATCTCTGCTATAGTAGCTGACCTGGGAACATGTATATCTGCTATAGTAACTGACCTGGGAACATGTATATCTGCTATAGTAGCTGACCTGGGAACATGTATATAGATAGTAGCAGACCTGGGAACAGTGTACTTTGTAAACCAGGCTGCTGCTGTTAAATAATGTAGCAGCTCTCAGAGCCGAGAGGTAAGATGATCTGATGATGCTCTTCTAACACACACACACACACACACACACACACACACACACACACACACACACACACGCACGCACACACAGGCACGCACGCACGCACGCACGCACCACACACACGTACACACACGCACACGCACGTACACACACGCACACACGCATGCACACACGCACACGCACTCACACACACACACACACACACACACACACACACACACACACACACACACACACACACAGCTTTACAGGAGTATTAAGCTTTTCTAACTCAGTAGAATAGAATCCTTTCAGCTGTGGTAAACAGCGTTATATCAGACATAAACCAGCGGTTATGTAAGTGTAACAATGTTCTCTGTGACCCTGCAGCTAAGACAGGAAGGCTCATTCAGGTCAGGTGCCTCACCCACCACACACACATAAAACACATACACACACACACACACACACACACGCACACACACACACACACACCCATGCACGCACGCACGCACACACGCACGCACGCACGCACACAGAGACACACTCACATACACCCACACACACACACACACACACATACATACACGCGCATGCACGCACGCACGCACTCACACACACACACACACACACACACACACACACCACACACATAAAAACACATACACACACACACACACACATAAAAACACACACACACACGCACACACCCCGTTAGCGTTAAGTTTAGGGCCAATCCCAATTCACCCCTACGGCTTCGTTTTCACCCCTATGGCTTCGTTTTGCGCGTTCACGTTTAGGGGTAGGGGTGTCCCAATTCATATTTCATCGAGCCATGGCTTCATTTCGAGGCCTAACTATGGCTTTATTTCGAGCGATTCCAGGATCAGACTAGCTTTGAAGCCATAGGGGTACGCTACCCCTTGATTCCAGGATGCACTTCGAATCATCTACAGAAATGTTATGTCGCTCTATTCAATGCGGAAATGTCATTTTACTTTCTCTGTAATTACTTATTAATAAAGATTTGAAAAATGATGATAACCATCTTATTATCTTCGTTTAATGTCATTACAATGCATTATAGACCTTTTATTTATAACAAGCAAAAAATTATGTCGGTGCTGTGTCTAACGTTACAGGCTGATTTGTGGACAGTCGCGCATATGACATATTTCCATGTCTGATGTCTAATGTCTGATGTACTAATGTCATTTCAATGCATTATAGGCCTTTTCTTTACAACAAGCATAACCAAAAAAATCGCTGTTATGCCGAGGTGCCTATGCTTACCTCATATCCAGGTAGCTTAAGTCACATCCAGTTTTCTCCAACTGGAGAATGTGTCATGTCCGGTTTCAACAGCGAATTTCCATACCATTGGTCGGCCAACCCCCAAAAATCCCCCCCCCCCCAAAAAAAGAAAAGAAATCTGATACATGAGAAAGGTCAAAGGTCAAAGATGGTGCCAAAATATCTCCAAATGGCCTAAACATATAGGTATCCGCCTAAACATACCTGTACTAAAACAGGTACAAAGTTGCATTTGCTCACATTACTAGCATCGACTTTGGCATAAGTACTAATAAGACCCTGGAGTACTGATTCCTAGATGATTTGGGCTTCGTTATCAGGTTTCCAAGGTGATATTCACTGTAAAAGCTGTTGTTTTTTTAGGCGGAGACTGAATTTGAGATGTTTTATAATGTTCTAGCTCTATTTGCTCTGACACAGTAACATAGATTTTGATTCTGACACTTCTACAGCCACCCCACAGGTGTTAGTTTCATTTGATAACAATATCATTATGAAGGCCCTTGTGATTGTGGAGATATTCTATATTCACTGTGGGCATGTCATTTCGAGCAGAAAACCAGAAAAATGAGGTGGATAAGATCATAGAAAGTTCCACAGTCCAGCGCGCTCGGGTTTAGCAGTAGAGGACTGGTAGCCTACCTGATCACTTCCTACTGATCACTTCCTATCAAAGCAGGACACCGGAGCACTCATATCTGCGCGTTTGTCACTGGGTGACAGTCACCCTGTTCCTCTGCCCCGGCGTCAGTCCAATGGAATCGTCAAGCACAGCCTTCCCCATAGAAATACATCGGTGTGTGATTACAGAGATGTACAATCAGGTTTATTTAGAAATAAATTGTGGTGTTTGACAGCGGATGATGGTAGACATATTTAATGTAAAGTTATCTATCTAAAGTTATCTATCCACAGGCAGGCTGATATGTGCATGATAGGCGCGAACCCCCCCTTGGTGGTATATGACGCTATCTGTATTGCGGTACTTATTATACCAAAACAACTCGCAATCTAATCCGAGCAGTTGTTATTATGTAATATTATCAATGGATGTGCCATTTTTGATGGAGGGCAGTGAGCGGGAGACTCATCAAGGACATGTAGTTAATTAATGCAGTGGACAGCGGCTGTTTCTCCAGCGTTCCTGTCACTTCGGATTTCGGAACGTCATAAAATTAAATCTGTAAGTCATGCATTTTCCCATGTTTCCCATTGATGGTATATGACGCCGTAAATTTAACTAAAGTTCAGCCGCGAAGTTGTTGCACTGTTGTCCTAAATCAGTGCAGACTGGCAGGGTAGGAACACCGGTTTCATACAGGTTAGAGCGCCGTTATTCTGTCATGGTCTGATAATGAAGCATTGTTCTTTTTTATTTGATGACTTGTTTGATCGATTGATAGCGTGAAGTTGTGAATGAGTCGCGAGCGTCAATGCTTTTCTACGATATGACTGATGACGTATCAGTCTTGAAGGGCTGTCCCATTTCATAGGGGTAGATTTCAACCCCGACGGCTTGTGGTTCTGTTCGAAGGCCTTGGCTCGAAATCGAGTCACACTCGAAAACGAGCCATAGGGGTAGAAAAGGGAATCGGGATTGGGCCTTATACTCCATTATGATTGAACCTCTTGACTGTGGTCTTCTAAACACACCCCTAGTCCCAGTCCCTGTCCCAGCATCCTCTCTGTCCCACACTAACATGGAGGCTCAGCTGAGGTCCCTGTCATCCCCACGGCTGACAACACAGCCCACCACGCCCACCACACACACACACACACACACACACACACACACACACACACACACACACACACACACACACACACACACTGACACACACACACACACACACACACACACACACACACACACACACACACACACCTCCATTTCATAATACATGATCTGCCGACCACACAACCCTCCACATGCTCCTCTGGGCCTCAGCTGGTAACGCTTAGGTTGTGGGTTTGAATCCCCTTGGGACCGTATATACCGACAAATGTATTCACTCACTGCAAGGTAAGCCGCTTCGGATGAAAGCGTCAGCTAAATGGCGTGTAGCGTGTATTATTTGTTATTCCCTTTCATACGTGAACTCCCCCCTACTGCCCACCACACAAATCTCCACGTCATACCTGGAGACTGATGTGAGCCGCGTTCGTAAATTCGCCGGACCGCACACTGGGTTCCACGTCATAATGGAACCGAGTCATTTGATTGGACGAGAGCCAGTCACGTGGACGCTCCGGTGCTCTCAGAGCTAACTTACGAACGCGGCCGTGGTCTCAGCTAGCTGGTTCTCGTACTTACTGTTGCCATGGCGAACGTTAAAGTAAAGCCGCACACAGTGGCTTGTGATTGGACACACTCGAATGTCCGGCTGGCTAACAACTACATGTAGCTGGCTAGCTGGCTAACAACTACACGTAGCTAGCTGGCTGGCTAACCGTCTGACAGGCCCTCATGGAGATAGATTACTGCCAATATTATTGTAAATAAAGATTACTATTCACAAATGTGTACAGACAGTGATCCGTAAACAAAATACACACACACACAGAACACACAGCATTCACTGACCTCTGTAATTCACTTTCTACAAACAAACACCTCATGATGTGTACTTCTGTAATTCACTTTCTACAAACAAACACCTCATGATGTGTACTTCTGTAATTCACTTTCTACACACAAACACCTCACGATGTGTACTTCTGTAATTCACTATCTACAAACAAACACCTCATGATGTGTACTTGTAGTTCACTATCCCTACAACAAGCACCCGTTGATTTGTATTCATAAAAAAAATAGTTTTGAATGAATGCAAAATGATTTGTGAGTAAATGCTCTAAAATGTGAACAGAAACAACATGATGTGTGAGTGACAACGACAGCAGTGATAAACATATTTTCTATGGAATTTCCAAAAAACAACAACAACAACAACAACAACATCGAGCCGAGTTGGAACTGACGAATGTGCATCTGCGGATCGCATTACGACTGTGGGTCTGTTTACATTTGTTCACAGAATGTTGGCCCGAACTTTCCGCTTGTATACGGAAAGCGATCCACAAATGCAGGGCTTAAGTGGGGGCTTAAAGAATTAGCTATCTCCCCTGCAACCCAAGATCTTTGCGGAATTTGTTTTTCTCAGGCCATCGCGTAACGCTGTGTGATGACATCATGTCTTGTTTGGTTGCTAGCGTTGTGGTGGTGTGGTGTTGTCTGGAAGGAATTTGTCAGTTCAGTAACATGGTTGGTTCCACTGAGTCTACCCAGGAACAGACAGTTAGGCTGCGCTGATTTCCCAACAGACAGTTTGATGAGTTTCAACTTTATTGAGCAAACCCAGCTAGCAACCAAATGACCTAAATGACCAAACTGACCTTCAACACCCCTACCCTGGTCACCTTGAACACCCCTACCCACCCCTACCTACCCCTACCCTGGTCACCTTCAACACCCCTACCCTGGTCACCTTCAACACCCCTACCCTGGTCACCTTCAACACTCCTACCCACCCCTACCTCCCCCCCACCCCTACCCCACCCCTACCCCCCCCCCCCCCCCCACCCCTACCTACTCCTACCCTGGTCACCTTCAACACCCCTACCCACCCCTACCTACCCCTACCCTGGTCACCTTCAACACCCCTACCCACTCCTACCCACCCCTACCTACCCCATACCATGGACACCTTCAACA
>NW_027662766.1:20000-35543 GCF_963989245.1 Nansenia antarctica | reverse complement strand
TACAATGTTGCACTATTGAATCCACTGTAGTACGACTGGTTACTTACTACCATTACTTTATGACTTTACTTCATTATTACTGGTTTTACTTTACTTTATTGTTGTTGTTTGGTATCGTGATACTGCATTGCTAGTACATTGTGTACTTGGGATGTACTTCGTGTACATACACTGGGATGTAGCCTGATAAAAGCGATTCTGATTCAGATTCAAAATTAGAAAGCAGGTTACAGCAAACAGTGCCATGAAAAACATTATAACGTTCTAATATTAAACTTCTAATATTATATACTTGAATCGTAAGACTCTAGTCGAAAAACAATATCCTATTTTTTTTGTTTTTTTTGTCAGCCAGCAAACCGCTTATGCATTCAGTGATGGTAAGAGAAACAGATGTGTGGTATGACTCAGAAGAGACAGTTTGACTTGTCATGGTTTTTGCTATTTGAATTATTGGCCGTGTTCCAAAATGCATTCTTGCACTCTGTCTAGAGGGTATACTGCGTTTCTCCTGGCCATGGAGACTAGACATGCTGTCATTTTCCGTTTTTGACGGATTGTACGCTTTCAAATGATGTGTCATACGTTGAAATCTGAAAAAAGTTGAAGAAGATATGCGAAAATCAAATCAACTAACAAAGAAAATGGCTTTCGAAGTTTTCATAGTTAAATAGCAGTGGCAAAAGTGGCAGCGTCCATCTTGTAAACAAACAGACACACACACACACACACACACACACACACACACACGGCTATTTGTGGGGGTGTGAGGGTGTCTGGGATCCATGGCTTGAGCTGGAGGAGAGAGGGAGGGAGAGGGAAGTAGAGAGAGAGAGACGGGGAGAGAGAGAGAGGAGAGAGAGAGCACGAGATAGAGAGAGAGAGAAGGAGGGAGAGAAAGAGAGAGGGAGGGAGAGAGAGAGAAGAGCACGAGATGGAGGGAGAGAGAGAGCACGAAAGAGAGAGAGCACGAGAGAGACAGAGAGAGAGAGAGAGAGAGAGAGAGAGAGAGAGAGCACGAGCACACAGCTGTGATCAAAGAGCCGTCTGCCTAATCCTCCAGATTCGCTGAGTATTTCCAAGTACTGAAGAAGAAAAAAACACGCAAACCCCCCCCCCCCCTCCCACACAAAAAACACTTGCGGCTAAACAGCCCTAAAGGGTTGTTATTTTTACATTCTTGAGGAAGGCAGAAAGAGGACCCCCGTCGAGAGCTGGAAGACTAGGCACATTTAGAAAGAGCAAAGCAGGGCCGGATGAGAGGGTGAACGAGAGTGGTAACTGCCTGGCTGGCTAAAACCTTACAGCCAAGACGAACGACTATCTGGCCCTGTTCACACCAGGGCAGCACAGTGTTGCCAGATGGGATTGTTTTCCAGCTTTACCACAGTCTAAAAGCCGCCCAGTAGCGATCATAACTAGCCCAATTGGGCGGGAATATTCCTGCCCAATCTGGCAACACACAGGGCAGTGTGTTTGACTATCTGGCCCTGTACACACCAGGGCAGTGTGTTTGACTATCTGGCCCTGTACACGCCAGGGCAGTGTGTTGCCAGATGGGATTGTTTTCCAGCTTAACCACAGTCTAAAAGCCGCCCGGTAGAGAAGAGAGAAATCGGACCTTGACCTTGATGGTCTTTTAATGGCCATACACGGCAGTTTTACACTATGATCACACACATGCAAGTTTTTAGGTGAACACACACACAAACACAAGCACATGCACTATCTTCGGCGGGTCGCCAGGTGGAAATTGTCCTCTGCCTTTGTAACCCATCCGGGCTGCCATTCCTCCCACTGGCAGCCAGGGGCAGCGGTCGCCCTTTTGGCGCGGCTTGAACCGACGCCTGGCGCCCCGGGGACCAAGTAGCGTTCTTCACCATCGTGATCGGTAGCGATCATAAGTAGCCCAATTGGGCGGGAATATTCCCGCCCAATCTGGCAACACACCAGGGCAGTGTGTTCGATTACCATTACCCTCTTTTCCGCTCCGTGGGTTACAACGGACCTCCGTCCTCCGATTTCTACCTCCGCCAGCCTCCCCCCGGTGTGCCTGACCTCTGTGGTCAGTCCAGACAGAGCAAAGTCAGCCGCTGGTAGAGCTGTAGGGTCAGGACAGAGAGGGCGAAGGAGACGGAGGGTGTCTTTACTGGTTACTGTGCTGGATATTAGGTTTTTACATTTACATTTTTGGGCATTAGCAGACGCCTTTATCCAAAGCAACGTGAGTAAGTGAATCATCTATCCATTAGTCATCGCGAGAAAAAGTAATCTATGCTCGGGCCAGGGGCCATTGGCATCAAAATGCTAGAAAGAATGAAGAATGAAGTTTTCTTTTTTTAGAAAAGAATAAAAAATTAAGATTATAACAATTATTTACAGTAGAGAACGTGTACAGGGGGGGTGGGGGGTGTAGGGGATGGAGAGGTCTTAGGAGAGGACAGTTTAAGGTGTAGCCTGAAGAGATGGAGGTCTTCAGTCTACGGCGGAAGATGGGGAGTGACTCTGCAGTCCTGACGTGTCACCTACCTCTATAGAAGAGTGAGATGGCTCTTAGATGGATACATTTTCTTTTTCTTAAAAAAGAAAAAACGTTTTTAGGGCTTTTCTGCTTTATTGGGATAGAGACCGTGGAGACTGACAGAAGGATGGGTGAGAGAGAGAGAGAGAGAGAGAGAGAGAGAGAGAGAGAGAGAGAGAGAGAGAGAGAGAGAGAGAGAGAGAGAGAGAGAGAGAGAGAGAGAGAGAGAGAGAGGTACTTTACACTTGGCACTTTACACACTGGATGGATCCCTCTTAACAGCATAGGAGCCTGATCTCTCTCTCTCTCTCTCTCTCTCTCTCCCCCTCTCTCCCTCTCCCTCTCTTCTCTCTCTCTCTCCTCTCTCTCTCTCTCTCCCCCCCCTCTCTCTCTCTCCCCCTCTCTCTATGTCTCTCTCTCTCTATTCTCTCTCTACCTCTCTCTATCTGTCTCTCTCTCTACCTCTCTCTCTCTCCCTCTCTCTCTCTCTCTCTCTCTCTCTCTCTCCCTCTCTCTCTCTCTCTCTCTCTCTCTCCCTCTCCCTTTATTCTCTCTCTCTCTATGTCTCTCTCTCTACCTCTCTGTTGTGTACGTGACTCTGTAGTGTATGAGATGTGTTATATCACGGCTCTTGTCAGATACAGTGTGTTGGTAATGACGAGGCGGTGGTGAGACACACAGTCACCTACGACCGTATATTAATATGTTAATAAAACTGTGAATTAATGATGAATCAATGAATCTGATAATAACATTAAAAAAAAAAAATAAAAAAAATCCTTCTCTAGCACGACGACTGCCAATGGCCCCTGGCCTGAGCATACGTTCCGTTACTTTTTCCTGCTATGACTGGTGGGATAGATGATTCACTTACTTAGTCAAATGCATTTGTTGGAAGTCGCTTTGGAATAAGGCGTCTGCTAAATGCCCCCAAAATGTAAATCTGTGTTCACTGGTTCAGTACAATTACAATGGTCAAGTTTTTTTCCCACAGAGGCGGTCATGATCTGAATATTGGTCCAGTCCCTCTCCCCCCCCCCCCCCCCCACGAAAAAGCCCAATCCTAATTGTGTTGGCGTAAACCTTCTACTAATGGACATATTTTAATAACAAACTTAATGGTTGGTGCGTTCGTACGCAATCTTTACCGCCCTGCTTATTAATGCAGAGACTACCTTTGTAGTGTAATTACACAAGACAAGTTTGGCCATTACGGAGGGCGTTTAATTCACAATCACACAATATATAGGCTAGCGACAGTGTTCACTTTAATAACCTTCCTGCCCAATCTCAGTTCAGTGGGCACCGCCAGTCTTCCGGGGCCTACAGGCTGTTATAATGGACCTAGATTACCAAGTCTCTCTCTCTCTATCAGAAAAATGGCCGCCCTCGCCGTCATGCATACATACGGAGGTATTAATGTATATGTAATGCAATTTATGAGGTTGAGAAGTCATTTGATTTGACCTCCTCCCCCTCCTCCTCCGCACGTACGTTGTTCCATAGGAGAAGAACACGACGGCGGTTTTTCCCGTAACGATGTCCCATGACTATGAATGAGAACGACGGAGCGGGGCGGGAAGGACATGGGGGGGGGGGTAGTCACATGATTAACTCCTTGCGTAGTCTGAGACTTCTAATGGGATGGAGTTAGTGGACGGGGAGGAATACATCTATCTATCTATGTATATGTATATATATATATAATTATATAGAGTAGCTATACTCTAGGTACAATAATTACAGGGAACAGGTGAAAGGAAGGACGCAAGCAAGGTGGTGAGTGGAGAGGGGGGTGTCGGAGGTAGAGGGAGGGAGGGAGGGAGTCAGAGAGAGGAGAGCTGGCCAGTAGAGGAGGGAGGGAGGGATGGATGAAGAGAGGGATGGAGGGGTGGGGGGGGAGATGGAGAGAGTGAGAGAGAGAGGGGGGGGGAGGGGGGAGGGAGAGCTGGCCGAGGTGGAGACCAGCCGTGGAGGATAAAAGTGTTGGGTGAGGTAATGGCAGTGATGAATGGCCTCGGGCTCATCAGTAGAAGCCAGGTTGGTGTTTGAAGATTAGATTTTAATACAGCGCTTTGACTTCCCCCTCTCTCTCTCTCTCTCTCTACACCCTGCAACATAATCACAGGGAGAAAAGCAAATTAAGAATTATTTTCAGTAAAAAATATTAACTGATTATCCGCGTTCGCCCTTGAAGAGGAGAGAGCAGCACACATCTCCCTGTCATGTTGAGTTTGTATACATGAGAGGGAGGGAGGGGGGGAGGGAGTGGGGGAGAGGGGGGGAGTGTACCGGCACAGGTGATATGTAGCGGTATGCAGCAGACGTTTGAGTCTATAATTTGCGGCCGGTGAACGTAAGCGAGTTTGAACGGCGGAATATAGGATACGAACCCCCCTCCACCCCCCCTGTAGTTCGTTCTATACAGGACGCCTCTCAGGATTGACGTGTCTGTACTTTTTTTACCAACACTCCTCCTGTTACTTTTTGGCGAATAACATTGAGACATCAACGTTAGCGTTAGCGGGGCTCGCGGTGGGGTGAGGAGACGTTGTGTTGCGTTTGTGTGTCGACGACGCTGAGAAGTCCGCGGGAAAACGTCCCACCGTGGCGAGGCGGCGGGAAAAGAGAAAAACGAGTCGCGTGATGGCTTTGATGTCGGCACGGCGGCTAGGTTGGTGGAGAGAGGAACTGTAGGCGTTGTTTGAGAAGCGCTTGTCCTGTCCTCTCCTCTCCTGTTCTGTCCTGTTCTGTTCTGTTCTGTTCTGTTTGGGTTGGTGCTGTGTCGCTGTGGCGTCGTCGTGTATTCGCTTAAGGGCAGAACAGATGACAAGTATCGCAGCTGCCCCCCCCCACTCCCCCCCCAACCCACACTCACACACACCCACACACAAAAACTGTCCCGATCGGTTGACGTCAGTTCAGTGGCTGAAAGCTGAAAGTAAAAAGGGACAGACAGGCTTTGAACATTATTGATATAATCTTTCTCTATAATCATACTATATAAGGTTTCATTTCCATGAATGGATGGAAGGCTGATGAATGGATTTCACTTCCTGCCGGTCTAGCTTACCTCAGAAACCCAGACTAGCCATTAACGCTGCTACGCTACTGTCTGGCTGTCCGTCTCTCACACGCCCTCTGTGAATGAAACGCTACTGAAATATGGAGGGAAAAGCGTGATAATTGTAGATTGTCGACACCTCTGTTGTTCAGTTGATAGAGGGTTGGTAACACTAACAACACAGCTTAGGTCGGTGGGTTCGATTCCCACTGGGACTGTGTCAGTATACTGACAAATGATGCACTCACTGCAATGGAAGTTGCTTTGGATAAAAGTGTCAGCTAAATGGCATATATTATGGATTATTATATGTTCTCTGGGTTGTTACACTCTTGTGGTGTGTGTGTGTGTGTGTGTGTGTGTGTGTGTGTGTGTGTGTGTGTTAGTGCTGCAGGCTGTGTAGGCAGGACATACTCTGCTCTCTTCAGCAAGGGAGGCTGGCGGAGGCAGAAATCGGAGGACGGGCTCATTGTAATAATGCAATGGAATGCAATGAGGAATGGTACCAAACACACATCTTTGATACTATTCCTTATTCCATGTCTGTCCTCCAATGTCTACCTCCGCCAGCCACCCCCCCTCTCCTGCTCTTCACCATCCTCTTCTCCCACTACCCCGGTGGCCGCGGGAGACTAAAATAGTACTCTGTCTGTTGCCAAGGTTACAACATTGACAACATGACATGGCCATTCATTCTCAATACTGTATCTCCCTGGCCTTCTGTGAGAAACTGGCTGCTAATCTTAGCCCTCAATCTGCCCACCTGTCAATTTGAGAAGAGGGAGAGAGAGCCGGGACTTGGTGGATTGAGGGTGAGGGTGGGGTCTGGGGGGGGGGGGGGGGGGTCTGGTCCCCTGTCCCCTTCGCCTTGCGCCCTGTTCATCAACCATCCCCTGCCCAACCTTCCCCCAGCCTCCCAGCCTCCCAGCCACTCAGCCACCCACTCCCCCCCAGCCACTCAGCCACCCACTCCCCCCCCCCAAGCCCCCCAGCTCCCAGTCCCACCATTCCCCCAGCCCCCCCATCCGCCTGTGTTCCCAAAGCTCACAGATAAAAGCCATTGCCCCCCCCCCATCCCCTCCCGGCGCTCCTGCCAGCGTGTGAAGGGTGAAATCAGAGCTGTTTCTATGCAGCCCCACGTGTCACTTTTTCATCTGCAGGTACGCACCGGGTTTGAGGAGAGGAGAGGAGAGGAGAGGAGAGAGAGAGAGAGAGAGAGAGAGAGAGAGAGAGAGAGAGAGAGAGAGAGAGAGGGCCTGAATGGCAACCGGATGGTAGTCACAATAAAACTGTAATTGAAAGATATGTTATCGTGACTGACTCCTCTCAGCGTTTGGTGCGGGAAGGGGGGGGGGGGGTGGGGGGGGGAGTGGTATCACAGAGACACTCCTGCTGTAAAAAAAAAAAAAAAAAAACGAGAAGAAAGGGAACCTCTTTTAATTAAAAAATAGTGCTCAAAGGGGCGGCCAAAAGTTGAAGCTCGGGAGGCATGTTTGGCATGAATAAGTCGCCCCTCTCCTTTGTGCGGTGACATTGACAAATAGAACGCTGCGCTTGAAAAGGAGACTTATCTTTGATGGGTAATGAATTCAAAGTCATGGAGATGAACGTGCTCTTTGAGGTTCGGGGGGCTTTAACTGAACCCACATTATCTCCCCCCCCCCCCCGTCCCTGACAAACACACGGAGACGACCGCCATCACGTGACGCCGCCTCCGCCGCCTCGTTGGTTGGGAGGACGCGGAGCCGCGCTCCGATTGGCCGCGCGGTGCCGGGACGTCTCCAGTTGTCATTGTGATGTTCCCCCTGCGAGGCGTCCCCCCCCCCTACAGTGATTTCAGTACGGTCCCGGTCACATTGTTTGATATCTTTACAGACACCCCCTGAAATGGAAAGCAATGAGTCATCTGTATTCAGAGACGTTTCCTGAAAGCTAAAGTTACGTTAGCCGGGGGGTGTGCTAGGCTAGCTCTAGAGCTAGCTAGTCTGCTGTTTCCTCCTCTCCTTAGTCGACAGTGGCCGTGGAGCCCAGGCCTCCAGCAGGCTAACGCAAGCCGGACACACACACGGATATTTAACCAGTCTCTTTGTGCAGAACCTTTGTATTTTTTATGACAGACGCAGTTTTCAAGATGTGCACAAACCCATTTCTGCTCAATTGCTCCCAACGGCGGTCCCAAATAGATTTAGCAATGATACCGTGGCGAGGGGAGATGGGGAGAAAAAGAGATAGAGAGAGAGAGAGAAGGGGAGGGAGAGAGGGGTGGGGGGAGAGAGATAAAGAGGAGGAGGGTGGAGAGAGGGGTTGGGGGGGTAGACAGACAGAGGGAGAGAGAGAGAGAGAGAGGGAGGGAGAGGTGAGACAAAAAGGCGGAGGCTTCGGAAATAGACATGGAAAAAGAGCCAATGCAGGGTTTTGTGCAGGAGTCCTGTTAAGGCAACACTTTGTCTGTGTTTGATTCACTGGGACTTGATCTGCCAACATCCTATTTTTATTAGCTGCTTGACAGAGCAGTTAGTATAGGGGATTACAACCACATCGCTATATTATTCACAGGTTTTTCCAGAGCTTCTAAGTTTCTATTTGAGAAGTTCCCTCACGTCCCATCCTTCTCCCCCCCCCGCCCCCCCGCCCTTTCAATGCTTTTCCAAGTTTCCTTTCTTGTTTCTTAACTGGGCAATTTTAGTGTCACTGGTCACAAATTAGCAAACAAACACGGGACAGTGGCAATTAGAAATGCTTATCGTGCTACTTTCCTCCTCCTTGTTTTTTTTAACGAGTGATTCCTCATTCTAATGACTGGAGAGAATGGAGCAGATATTCAAATTAGCTCCTTTATTATGGGCAATATTGAAGCTAGGCTTTGACATTGCTCAAACTCTTAATTGAAAACAAATGTATTCTACCCTCTTGAGTGGTGTACATAATTTCCCTCCTCCGCTCCCTGGGCGGTAATTTGTGTTATCTTTGGCTAATTTATGCCACACTTAATTTAGCCTTGATTGTAAATGTCCAGGGTGAGACAAAGAGGACCATCCACGTTGTGCCTGCGTGTCGGAGTTGTACACAACGGTCTCGCCGGAGTTTGAGATGATGAGTAAATTACCACAGGTCTCCAATGTAATACCGCACAGCCCCTTCTCTCGTCCGTTGGAAACCCCGTTGCCAACCTGACTGACTGGTACGTCCCTCTCTCCGCCAACCTCTTGCCTACCCCCGTCTGAAGCAAAAGTACACAACACAACACAACACAACACAACAGAACACAACAGAACGTAAAAGAACACAACACAACACAAGACAACAGATCACAACACAACACAACAGAACACAACAGAACACAATACAACACAACAGAACACTTCACCGTCAGCGGGACCTCCGTCTCCTGCGTCGCGTGTTGTCGTCGACAGGAGACGGCGCGTAGCAGGGAGTTTCCTGTGCAGCATCATTAATTGGCAAACATGAAAAGCACATGGTGAGGATTTGTTATGATTAAACCACGGCTTGGCTGTGGATCTGAGGGAGAATACAGCAAAGATGGAGGGGGTGTGTGTGTGTGTGTGTGTGTGGGGGTTTGTTTAGGGTAAACTCAGGAGACCCTGGGGTGGCTTTTGGCGGGTGGGAGGCGGGTGGAGGGGGGGGGGGACAGGGGGGGACGGGGGACCTCCACACTCTCAATCTAGTTGCCAGAACAGATGAGGGGATAAAGTGGCTCTATTAAATTTGTTGACTGCTCAGATCCTCCGTAAGGCTGCAGCGGATTGCATTTGTTGGCTCCTCCATCCCTGCTAGCCTCCTCCACGGCTCCTGGATTGAATCAGACAGAACCCAGATCCTCACCCCTGCATGGGTCTGAACACTATTGAATTGCTTGGCTTGTAGATCCACGATTCTAACTTCTTTAGACTATATTGAATTTACCATCCTGCGCCCGATCAATAATACTAAGTTTTGCAGGGCCGGTATTGAACTCTTGAGCTTCACACACACACACACACACACACACACACACACACACACACACACACACACACACACACACACACACACACACATAGCTTGGTGCTTGGTGCTTGGTGCTTGGTTTCTTTCCCAGATTGCTTTTGAATCTGCAGTCTGTCACGCACAAATGAACGTATTCAAGAGTCGCCGTTGAAAATGAGGAGCATAAAAACCCATTTGAATAGTGCAGACGACTGGGCCTTAGCGTAAAACACAGGGAACTTTCGCTTGCATAGTCAGATAAAGATTGAATACAAAATCCGTTCCGGGCAAAGGGAGAGGAGATAGGATCAAATTCTCGATCAAAAAAGTTAATTGTGTCGTGAAAGCAAAGGGCTCCTGTGGAAAGCCGTTTGTGTGTACACAAAGTGATTATTTTTTTTTATTTTTTTGGTATAAATTCTATAAATTTGGATAACACAATCCAACGATAGTTGTGTCCTGTGACGGTACTTTTAACGGGCGGCTAGCAGCTATGGTTACTGGACTATTGGAGGACAGCAGAATGGCTGACCGCTGCTGTGGTCACAGGCAGAGCATTCCCGTTCACCATCGGCCTCCTGGGTAATAAAGGGCCTAATAAATAAATCCGTCAATGTGTGTGTGAGCGGCCCAGTGTGTCTGTGTCTCAGTGTGTGTGTGCTGCTCTGTGTGTGTGTGCTGCTCTGTGTGTGTGTGTCTCAGTGTGTTTGTGTGTGTGTTTGTCTGTGTGTTTGTGTGTGTGTTTCTCAGTGTGTCTGTGTCTCAGTGTGTGTGTGCTGCTCTGTGTGTGTGTGTCTCAGTGTGTGTGTGTGCTGCTCTGTGTGTGTGTTTCTCAGTGTGTTTGTGTGTGTGTTTGTCTGTGTGTGTCTGTGTGTGCTGCTTGGTGTGTCTGTGTCTCAGTGTGTGTGTGTTTGTGTGGGCTGCTCAGTGTGTCTGTGTGTGTGTGTGTGTGAGCGCGCTGCCTGTTGTGTATCTAAGATGCAGTCAGGCCAGCCTGCCCAGTCCCCGGGCGCGTGCGTGTGGGGGGGGGGTGGGGGAAGGGGGGGGGATGCCATCGCTGGCAGGCCTGATGAATGTGTGGCACGCCGCTCCGTGACAGAGACGAATGTGACGGCCCCCGTCCTGCCAGAAGGGGGGGGAGGGGAGGGGGTAGTGCCAAACCGCTGAGGGCTGATCATGTGACACTGACCGCCTCCGCTACCCGCCTCCCGCTACCCAGCCCCCCCCCCCCCCCACCCCCACCCCAGCTACAGCCCCCTGTTGACTGAGCCCAAGGTAGTGTGGAGGAACCAGAGAGAGAGAGAGAGAGAGAGAGGGGGGGAGACACAGAGAGAGAGAGAGACAGAGAGACAAACAGAGAGAGACAGAGAGAGAGAGAGAGAGAGAGAGAGAGAGAGAAGAAAGAGAAGAGGAGGAGAAAGAGAGAGGGAAATCAGACCAGCCTGACAGCTCATCTTTTCCCTCTCTAAAACCTAAAGGCCTCTCCTCCCCTTCCCTCTCTTCTTCCTCTCTTCTCTTCGCCAAGCACCGGCGGACATGATAGAGACTTGGGGACAAAATAGATTTCCTCTGCCTGCAAAATCGCACTGTGGGCACTGTGAGGTCAGGAACAAAAATCTCTTTTGTCTGGAGTCTTACTGCTCTTTAAAACGCATTTACCAAAGATTTATACCTAACTACCGGAGCCCAACAAAGCGGGTGAGGTAACGCTTAACACAATTGTTATTCATTCAGAAAGATATCAGGACCTTAATGACGAGGTAATTTATGGAAAATAACGCGAGCGGCGTACGCCTAAAGCCTGCAGTAGGTAGTCGGTTTTATTAGAGAAAAGGAAATTAAAGAGTGCAGATCAATAGTAATATTGTTTTATGATAGCGATGTGTCCTCCAGGAGGGTTGGAAACGGCATATGGAGTCTGAATCCGATTGAGTTTACTTTCTCGTAAAGTCGCCTCTACTCACTTGCACATCGTGGCCTAGTGGGAGAAGTTGCTCCGTGACTGTGCGGTACCATTTTGTAATTTCTGTTGAGTGGTATGGCTCTCGTATCGATAGTCACTATCCCTCTTGCGTTGCAGCAAAAAACAACAACAACACTCAGCTCAATTGTAATTCGTTTACTAAAACCCGCTACAAAACGATAGCCGATTAAAACGACGTTGTTACTACGGAAATGTGTGTTATTACTAGGTAACTAACAGGTAACAAGAGCAACTTAAGAAAGAAGAACATACCGGAACGTTAATCGCTATAGGCCTGAATCGGATCTGAGAATATCAGATTAAACATTTTTTTTACTGCTTTACACGTACGTGTTACATATCCGATATGTCCCACATGTGAGCGAAAACATCGGAATTGTGTCACTTCTACCTGGCGGTGTAAACGCAGACTAGGTGTATAAAGTCGTATCGTACCGTTGCGATACTCAACCTCCTCAACCTCAATGGACCACAGCCAGTAATAGACATGGTTTTTTAAAGATGACAAGAATATTTAGTCTAGAAGCTTTTCACCATCAGATATTAGCGAGTTGTTTGTCCGAGTGTGATATGATTGGACAATTTTCTATTTGGCTTAGCGATAGGTCCATTCCCCTGAACGGCGTGGTCCAGAGTCATCCTCCCACCGCGCTGGGGGGGCAGGGCGAGGGGATCGGTTAACTTCTGGTCTGTGAGAGGAGGCCCATCAAAGGGAGGGAGAGAGGGAGAGAGAGAGGGAGAGAGAGAGAGAGAGAGAGAGGCGTGGAGGAGTGTGAGTCAATGGGAAACTGAGATGATTAAGAGGCTTTCACAGAGAACAGAAAGGAGGGGATGGGTTTTCTATTGCACTCACTCCTTTTCATGGCGCTGGCCTCGCTGACGGGCGGCTTGTTTCAGCCTGAACAGAACTGCGACCCGCCTATTAATAGACTATTGAGTATTATTGATCCCCGGCTCGCGTGACACATGAGCTACAATGAGCCATAGATCCCCCCAGTAAAGAGCCGCGGCGGCCCTTTCTTTTCACTTCTTTAACCACAATTGCATATCATTATAGGAACCGTGACGATCATCTCTAGATCATTCCGAAACCATAGAGGCGCAGCCAGCGATAGATAGGTAGAGACTAGAGAGAGGGACTTTTGAGTAAATGCTGACTGTAATTTCGGAAACTTTTTCGTCATAAAAACACAAAAGCTGTCGGCTCGGGGTCAAGGATGAACGATGACAGGTTTCTTTTTTCGCCCTCGTTTTTTTTTTCTCCGACCAATATGGCTGACATCACCGCTGATGATATGAACCCGACAGCAGCACGGAGGTTGGCGGTTCAAAATGAACGAGTGCCACTTCCTCTCTTTCAGCTCAAAGGTGAAAATGAGAGCTCTGCAATTACGGCTGCATTAGAGGGACAGTGATGAGAACAAGTATTTTATATCAATAGCCCTGCCTTAATGGTCGATGGCAGCGCGCTGTCGAGCAAAGGGGGGGGGGGGGGGGGGGAGCTTTACTTCGCCTCTGTGAACAAGGGAACACAAGCTCGAATTGCCAAATTAAAAAGTACAGACTCTTAATGAGAGAGGCCTCGGAGAGAGAGGAGAGAGGGACACAGCGGTAATGTCTGCTGTTGAGAAAAGAAAAAAAAGAAAAAGAAGTGATGTGTGCCGTGGAAATGTTGAGAGTTTTTTCGATGGATGGATAGAGGGATGGAGGGATGAAGACGGGAGGGGAGGCAGGGATGGAGGGATGGGGAGGATGGAGGGATGGGGGGATGGAGACGGGGCAGGTAGGGATGGAGGGATGGAGACTCGAGGGGAGGCAGGGATGGTGGGATGGAGACAGGGGGATGGAGGGATGGAGGGATGGGGAGGGGAGGATGGAGGGATGGGGGGATGGAGACAGGGCAGGTAGGGATGGAGGGATGGAGACTGGAGGGGAGGCAGGGATGGTGGGATGGAGACAGGGGGATGGAGGGATGGAGGGATGGGGAGGGGAGGCAGGGATGGAGGGATGGAGGGATAGAGACAGGAGGGGAGGCAGGGATGGAGGGATGGAGAGTCAGACAGGGGGAGGCAGGGATGGAGGGAAGGAGGGATGGAGACGGGGGAAGCAGGGATGGAGGGATGGAGGGATGGGGAGGCAGGGATGGAGGGATGGGGAGGGGATGGAGGGATGGAGGGATGGGGAGGGGATGGAGGGAGGGGAGGCAGGGATGGAGGGATGGGGAGGGGATGGAGGGATGGAGACATGGGAGGTAGGGATGGAGGGATGGGGAGGGGAGGCAGGGATGGAGGGAGGGGAGGCAGGGATGGAGGGATGGGGAGGGGATGGAGGGAGGGGGAGGGGGGGATCTCACTCTTGGCTCCAACCCTCTCCGGAGGTGCAGTACAGCAGCAGTATAATAACACACACGCCATTTAGCTGACGCTTTTATCCAAAGCGACTTCCATTGCAGCGGGTGCATATATTTCTCACTACATTATCGCTTTGGATAAAAGCGTCAGCTAAATGGCATATGTGTTATTATACCGCTGCTGTTCACGGAGGGCAAAGTAAAGCCGCCGCCCCCTCCCTTCGCTCCACAGCAATGCTGCGATTGACCATTAAGGCAGGGCTGTGATACTAAGATAATAAGATGCTCGAGAACCTTGAACCTCGCTCAGTGGGTCGAGTCGACCGAGTCACAGAAGACCACACTCGGTCGTAGAAGTCGGAGATGTACACATCATTATAGGACCCACCAGTGTTTAGATTGTAACCTCCTGTGTGTGTGTGTGTGTGTGTGTGTGTGTGTGTGTTTGATGTTGTCGTGGTTAATGAGAGTAGTAGAGAGGTGTTCATTCTAGAGGTTGGCTGTACCTTCGACCACAGCCTGGAGGAAGCCTTTTGAACCAAGTTGCTGAAATATCAGCAGCTCTTAGCTGAACATCTCACAACTAGGCTACAACTGTCATCTTTTAAGTCTTCATGTTTGGCAGCATGGGTCATGTTCACAAGCTGGTGGTTAGGGGCCTTCAGATGGTCCACATCTCCGAGAGAAAGGCTAAACAGTTAGCAAGGTGTTGCTCCATATCTGCTGTTATCGGTAGCCGCTCAATATGGAGACGGCGTTGCTTTTTTGTACCCTTAGAGTAGATACTGTTTTACAGTAATGCTGTTGTATCTGTTAACCCACATTTGAAACATCCTCTGTGTTAATATTATATGTGTACGATGGTTGCTGTACAGTCACAAACGTAAATGAATGTCTCCCAATGAACTGACTGCACTGATAGTGTTTATGTCCTTAATGCACTTTGTATTTATGTGGACATAAATAAAGCATTTCAAATGTGTGTGTAGAAGAGGCAGTAGTAGTGTTGTGTGTGTGTGTGTGTGTGTGTGTGTGTGTAGAAGAGGCAGTAGTAGCATTGTGTGTGTGTGTGTGTGTGTGTGTAGAGGAGGCAGTAGTAGCATTGTGTGTGTGTGTTTGTGTGTGTGTGTGTGTGTGTGTGTGTGTGTGTGTGTAGAGGCAGTAGTAGTGTTGTGTGTGTGTGTAGAGGATGTGTAGTGGAGGCAGTAGTAGCGTTGAGTGTGTGTGTGTGTGTGTGTGTGTGTGTAGAGGAGGCAGTAGTAGCATTGTGTGTGTGTGTGTGTGTGTAGTAGCGTTGTGTGTGTGTGTGTGTAGAGGAGGCAGTGGTAGCGTTGTGTGTGTGTGTGTGTGTGTGTGTGTGTGTGTGTAGAGGAGGCAGTAGTAGCGTTGTGTGCAATCTCTGAAAACAATCTCTGAAACAATCTCCGAGCAACTGGCTGTAGGGATGCGGGGATGCGGGTGGGGACGGAGGGACGGAGGGGGTTTGTGTCGCTGCTGCGTTTTGTCTGGATGCTAGTGAATGCTAACAAGACGCCGGCGACGTGCCGCGCGGTCCACAGGGCATCTGTCTATCTGCATATCAAAGACGACACGTCTCTGAAGCTACTGTCTGGGATGTGTGTACTACACAACCCCAT
>NW_027662766.1:5000-15000 GCF_963989245.1 Nansenia antarctica | reverse complement strand
TTGATACGGTCCTTACGAAAGAACCTTATGGGGTTCTCAATGGAGCTGTGTCTGGTTCCATTAATGGATCACGGTATATAACTTTTATACATGGTATATATACTATATTTATAACTTTTTTTTAATGTATAAAAACATCTTAAATGGTCCTATTTTATAGTCTAATGCACCGTAAACGGTTATATTCTGTGGATGTTTTATTTTGTAATTAGTAGAAGTAGTAGCCTACAGTATGAAGAGTGCATGCAATTTCCCATCGGCAAACAACAACAACGACAACAGCAACAACAACAACAACAACAACAACAACAACAACATACCTCAAAGTTCAACACTTTAAGACGCCTGTAAGGTGAATGGTCCTGTACAACCACTTTAATTATCAGAAGTGGAAAGCACACACACACACACACACACACACACACATACACACACACACACACACACACACACACACACACACACACACACACACACTCTTCACACACACAATGGCCTCCGGTCAAACCACCGCAACCAAACAAAACACACAGGCATGAACATGAGCACAGGCAGAATGCAGTGGCACTTCTTTGATGAAAAATGTTCCAAAAAGCACCTCTTCTTCTCCCCTTTGTTTGATAAAACGGTTCTATAAACGAATTTGTCGCACCTCAACGGTCCTATAAAGAACCCATAAGAACCCTTTTCAAAGAGTGTATCATACGGAGATTGTCTCTCCTCTCTGCCGCCTTTTGTGTTCTCCACATGCAGAGCTAATACCTGCTTTTATGCTATTATGTTGCGTTTCAATAGATAAAACGCATGGTTGTACCCTAGCAATCTGTGAAAAATAAGGTTTTCTTCGAGAAAAAGGAAAACAAACTGTCACCCCGGGTGTCCTGGGTTCACAGCTTGGTTATTCACCGTCACCGGCTGGTATTCTGATGTTGTCTCAGTCTCTCTGCAAAATATTTCCCTCTGCGTGTGTTTGTGCCTTGTGTAATAACAATAATAATCATAATACATCAGACTTATATAGCGCTTTTCTAGAAACTTGACTAAAACTACAAAGGGAATTGTGTACCAACAGTTGTATGCAGTAAACCTCCACTACAACCTCCCCCCAACCTCTCCACAACCTCCCTCCAACCTCTCTGCAACCTCCTTCCAACCTCCTACAACCTCCCCACAACCTCCCTCCAACCTCCCCACAACCTCCCCCCACCCTCCCTCCAACCTCCCTCCAACCTCCCTCCAACCTCCCCCCAACCTCCCCCCAACCTCCCCCCAACCTCCCTCCAACCTCCCCCCAACCTCCCTCCAACCTCCCTCCAACCTCCCTCCAACCTCCCTCCAACCTCCCTCCAACCTCCCTCCAACCTCCCTCCAACCTCCCTCCAACCTCCCCACAACCTCCCTCCAACCTCCCTCCAACCTCCAACCACAACCTCCCTCCAACCTCCCTCCAACCTCCCCTCCAACCTCCCTCCACAACCTCCCCACAACCTCCCTCCATTAGCGCTAACTCCACCCAGGCAGTGTTGCCCGATGGGATTGTCTTCCAGCCACAGTCTAAACATTAAAAGCCGCCCAGTGTGATCATAAGTAGCCCAATTCGGGGGGGAATACGCCCAATCTGGCGACACTGCACCCAGGCACGTGTCTCCAGACATGGTGGTTTGGCCTGGTTGGGAACAGGGTGTCACATGACATTAGTGAGACGATACGCCGTAGAAGGTGTCGCCTGAGATGAGACAGACAGACTGACAGACAGAGGAGCAGACCCAGGTCTCCAGCACGCCTACGGTGGTGTGGTGTGGTGTGTGTGGGTGTGTGTGTGTGTGTGTGTCTGAGGGAACGTGTGGCTTAGTGGTGGGGTGTCTGGCGGGGAGTGATAGCGTGACAGCCACATGACAGAGCTGTGTGGTGGGGGGGTGGGGGGGGGCGAGGGAGGGCAAGCTGGGGGTGGATGGATGCCTGTCTGAACTCACACACACACACACACACACAGACGCATACACACACATACACATACACACAGACGAATACACACACACTTAAGCCTGTGAACGCACACACAAACACCTGTACACACATACACACACACGCACGCACACACACACACACACACACACACACACACACACACACACACACACACACACACACACACTCACACACACACACACACACAGTAGACTAACCCAGCCCTGGTTCATCTCACCTCCAGTAACAAGGTAATTAATTGATGAATGAGGTCAAATCGGAGAGATCCTGGCACGTCTCACTTCTAATGCTAATCCCCCCCTTCACACACACACACACACACACACACACACACCCCACCTCCCTCCCCACGCCCTCCACACACAGACCCCCCTCTGCACACACACACACACCCCACCTCACCTCCCTCCCTACCCCCTACACACACACACACCCCCCAGCTCACCCACCCCCTCCACACACACATACACACACACACACACCCTCCACCCCCCCCCCCCCCCCAAGTTGTTTTCCTTAATACGCAGTGCACCACTAGGTTCCCTGTGTGCTCATCTGCATAAGACCTTGGGATGAATGTTAACAACGTTTAATTAGACATGAGGTGGATGGATAGAGGGGAGGGAGGTGGGGGGGGTGGAGGCGGGGTGGGGGGGTGGAAGCAGTGTGGGGCCTGGATGGGACTGCACCCCACAGCGCTGGAGGGAGAGAACGGGGAACACACACACACACACACACACATACACACTGACCTCTGACTCAAGGAGAGAGAGCGTCCCACAGTAAAAGACACACACACACACACACACACCGACCTCCGACTCTGAAAAGACAATCAAAAGGCCAAATGTCTGGTGAGAACATGCTCTCATACAATCCATCTGACTGGTGCGTTTGGAGGCGGCGGTACGGTGTGATTTACGAAGGTTAAGAGCACAGGGCCTGCATTGTTAATCGAATATGAATTAAAGGTTTATGAACGCTATATTAATGTCAAGATATAATGTAGCGATTACGACCACCACCCTCTCGTATAAAGTATTCACTAAACTTTTACTTCTTGACTTGATTGCTGTCTGCGATTACTGCTAAATGAATCAACAGAAACTGAGGGAATTAATATTTCACAAAGTCAAATAAATCCTCCGGTTTCTTACTTACAGACGGGTTCAGACTTGCCGTCAGCGATGGTGGTATTGAATGATCGTCTGGTACCACGTGGAATTGAATGATTTTGAAGGCTTCAACTCGTTTAACCTGAAACATTATTCCCCCAACCCTTCAACCAATCGACACGCTCCTTCATTTAAAAAGTCCATAAAGTGAAAATAACCCAACAAATGTCCTCCAACCTCCCTCCAACCTCCCTCCAACCTCCCCACAACCTCCCAACAACCTCCCCACAACCTCCCCACAACCTCCCCACAACCTCCCTCCAACCTCCCTCCAACCTCCCACAACCTCTCTCCAAAACCTCCCTCCAACCTCCTCCCTCCAACCTCCCTCCAACCTCCCCACAACCTCCCAACAACCTCCCCACAACCTCCCAACAACCTCCCAACAACCTCCCCACAACCTCTCAACAACCTCCTTCCAACCTCCCCACAACCTCCCTCCAACCTCCCTCCAACCTCCCAACAACCTCCCAACAACCTCCCAACAACCTCCTTCCAACCTCCCCACAACCTCTCACAACCTCCTCCAACCTCCTCCATCCTCCTCCCAACCTCCCAACAACCTCTCACAACCTCCCTCCACAACCTCCCCTCCAACCTCCCCCCAACCTCCCTCCAACCTCCCTCCAACCTCCCCTCCAACCTCCCTCCAACCTCCCCTCCAACCTCCCTCCAACCTCCCCACAACCTCCCCCAACCTCCCTCCAACCTCCCCTCCAACCTCCCTCCAACCTCCTCCATCCTCCTCCCAACCTCCCTCCAACCTCCCTCCAACCTCCCTCCAACCTCCCTCCAACCTCCCTCCAACCTCCCCCAACCTCCCTCCAACCTCCCCACAACCTCCCTCCAACCTCCCTCCAACCTCCCCTCCAACCTCCCTCCTCCCTCCAACCTCCCTCCAACCTCCCTCCAACCTCCCTCCAACCTCCCTCCAACCTCCCTCCAACCTCCCTCCAACCTCCCCTCCAACCTCCCTCCAACCTCCCTCCACAACCTCCCCCAACCTCCCTCCAACCTCCCCTCCAACCTCCCTCCTCCCCCAACCTCCCTCCACCCTCCCTCCACAACCTCCCCATAACCTCCCTCCACAACCTCCCTCCAACCTCCCCTCCAACCTCCCTCCTCCCTCCAACCTCCCCCCACCCTCCCTCCACAACCTCCCCATAACCTCCCTCCACAACCTCCCTCCAACCTCCCACCAACCTCCCTCCAACCTCCCCTCCAACCTCCCTCCAACCTCCCTCCACAACCTCCCCCAACTTCCCTCCAACCTCCCTCCAACCTCCCTCCTCCCCCAACCTCCCTCCAACCTCCCCTCCAACCTCCCTCCTCCCTCCAACCTCTCTCCATAAAGTGAAACCCCTCCAACCTCCCTCCACAACCTCCCACAACCTCCCTCCAAAACCTCCCTCCAACCTCCCTCCAACCTCCCCTCCAACCTCCCTCCTCCCTCCTCCCTCCAACCTCTCTCCATAAAGTGAACCGCCCCCTCAGAACATGTAACTCAGCCAGGCGTCAGATACGGAATAGACGGTGTAAGCGAGTGTAAACGGTCCTCTGATCCACACCAGAGGTCAGGACGCCTAGCAACAGCAGCTCCTTGTCCTTATCAAACACACACAAGAGACAAGCCTCTCACCCCATCCCTCCCTCCCTCCCCACCTCTCTATCTCCCCCGGCCCCGCTTCATAGAAACATTTCCGGTACGCTGATCTCTGAACAAGCGTCAGCGGCATTGTTGGCGTTGGCGGCGGCGGCTCAGGTAATCCAGTAAAATGATTTGTGTCGTGTAGTTCCGACAGCGCAGCGCCCCCTATATTACCCATGATGCTCTCTCTGCTCTCCGTTGTGGAGAGATGAGATCTGTCGTTTAACGGGGGTTGTGTGTCGGTCGGTCTCCCCTGACCTCCGACCCTTGGTTGGTTTGGGGGGGTCTGTTGTCTCCTCAGCCGGGTGACTGGCTGTGAGGCTCCCCCCCCCCCCCCCCCTCTCCTCCTCCTCCTCCTCCCCACCCCTCCATGGCTTCTCCTCGGGGTCCGGGGGCCTTATCTGGTGCTCCTGGCCAGACAGAGACACCTGTGAGCAGGGAGGATTAGCAGGCTGCCTGGGGGGGGACATGTCACACTGAGTCCTGAGCGGGAGAACACAGACACCCACCCATCACATCACCACAGGAGGAGCCACAGCACTCTGACTCACATCACTGGGCTGCTACTTCTATTTCTTCTTCTTCTTCTTCTATTTCTTCTTCTTCTTCTTCTTCTTCTCCTTCTTCTCCTTCTTCTTCTTCTTCTTCTTCTTCTTCTTCTTCTATTTCTTCTTCTTCTTTTTCTGCTTCTTCTTCTTCTTCTTCTTCTTCTATTTCTTCTTCTTCTTCTTCTGCTGCTTCTTCTTCTTCTTCTTCTTCTCCTTCTTCTCCTTCTTCTCCTTCTTCTTCTTCTTCTTCTTCTTCTTCTATTTCTTCTTCTTCTTTTTCTGCTTCTTCTTCTTCTTCTTCTTCTATTTCTTCTTCTTCTTCTGCTGCTTCTTCTTCTTCTTCTTCTGCTTCTTCTTCTTCTTCTTCTTCTGCTTCTTCTTCTTCATCTCCTTCTTCTTCTTCTTCTCCTTCTTCTTCTTCTGCTTCTTCTTCTTCTTGTTCTTGTTCTTGTTCTTCTTCTTCTCCTTCTCCTTCTTCTTCTTCTTCTTCTTGTTCTTGTTCTTGTTCTTCTTCTTCTCCTTCTCCTTCTTCTTCTTCTGCTTCTTCTTCGTCTCCTTCTTCTTCTTCTTCTCCTTCTTCTTCTTCTGCTTCTTCTTCTTCGTCTCCTTCTTCTTCTTCTTCTTCTCCTTCTTTTTCTTCTTCTTCTTCTTCTTCTTCTCCTTCTTCTCCTTCTTCTTCTCCTTCTTCTCCATCTCCTTCTTCTTCTAAAGCTGCCGATTGAAACGTTTCCATGACGATGTTGTGTACAAGTACGAGGGTAAACATACTTTGATGACGGTGGAAGAAAAAAAAGAAAAAAAAGAAACCGCTGTCTGTGTTTGTTCTCTTTAAAGTCTTCTTGTAAGACAACAACAACAACAACAACAACAGTCTCTCTTGTTCTTTGTTGTTTGAATCACTGCGACACATCTGGACTCTTAAATTAATTAGGGGAGTGTAGGGGAGGGGGGGGGGTGTGTGTGTCACCCCTGGTCTTACCCGCTAACGCTAGGTGTTACGCTCCGTGTGACCTTTGATTTCACACTGCGTTAGTTTACTCTGTTTTACTGCGTTGGTTCACACTCCTCCTGTTATGGACAAGAAGCTCTTTTTGCTGACAACAGAAGAAACCTTATCTGTTAAATAAGTAATTTCCCAACTGCTCAGTGAGTTTGCCGGCAGCGAAATATTGGGATTGCTGAAAAGGCAGGTAGAGACAACACACAGTTGAGGAAGAAAGCCACATCGTGTACACACACACACACACACACTCACACACACACACACACACACACACACACACACACACACGCACACACCCGTACACACACTCTTTCTCTAACACCTTTATCCAAGTCTTTTTAAACCACCACAACACATGTTTCTTTTAGATAAACCTGAACATATTAACACTACAACAGCCGTGCCTAGTTTTACCTACTAGTAGAGCCGCCTTGGGGGTCAAATAGACCCCCTTTTTAGAATGTAAATCTGCTATTTACACACAGAGATCACTAGAGGGCGCTTCTTTTTTTTGCCTGCCTCCTACACAGAAAAACTGCGAAACAGCTTTATACTATCTTATCCTGAAGTGATTTTGAAAATGATACTGGGTGGTAGAACGCACATATCTAGGAAAAGTCATGAAAGGAGGGTCCTGAAATTTGATCGCGTGCAAAGATAGAATTTTTCTTGTACTCACAGGGGTCACCGTGACCCCTCATGGCTCTTATAGCGTTATATACTACCGTACTCTTGCCTCCTTTTTATTGTAATTGTTGTTTTTATTGTTGTTGTTGTTAAGCTGGACAGACATAATTTAGGGCTTTTACACACCACAGAGTCGACCCGAACCACACTATACTGGTCGTTCACACAGTCTTTTCTAGCACGATTTTACAACAAAGTAAGATGTGTAACCATGGTCACCAGGTCAGCCCAGTACAACTAAGATGGTGTGTAACCATGGTCACCAGGCCAACCCAGTACAACTAAGATGGTGTGTAACCATGGTCACCAGGCCTGTCCTAGCTGGTAGGAGGCATGGCCTGGTAGGAGGCGTGGCCTAGCTGGTAGGAGGCGTGGCCTGGCTGGTAGGAGGCGTGGCCTGGCTGGTAGGATGCGTGGCCTGGCTGGTAGGATGCGTGGCCTGGCTGGTAGGATGCGTGGCATGGCTGGTAGGATGCGTGGCCTGGCTGGTAGGATGCGTGGCCTGGCTGGTAGGATGCGTGGCCTGGCTGGTAGGAGGCGTGGCCTGGTAGGAGGCGTGGCCTAGTTGGTAGTAGGCGTGGCCTGCAGCGCTGTGCACCTGGAGCTCAGGGCTGGACGACCGACCGACCGGCCCGCTTAGACGCTTTGATTTGGTGTGATGATGGGTGGATGACTGGCTGGCTGGGAGAGAGAGAGAGAGAGAGAGAGAGGGAGAGAGAGGGTGGGAGGGAGGGAGGGATTGCCGGGGATGGATGTGTTGGCACCTGGCGCTCTGGGTCGTGCCTGAGTGGCTGAGCGGGTCTCCGGTAACGGTGATGCATGGCGGTGAATTATATTACGCCTTGGCAGCTGCTCACTTCTAAATGGATCTCACCAGTCACCCCGCAGTTATTTATTTATTTCAACTATATTTGTCAAAAGTGTTTTTACCATAAAAAAAAAAAAAAAAAACCCCGACATACATAACAAACAACAGGAGACACACGAAACAGGATTGAGGATCGTTCCGGGAAAAGATTTCGTCTTCGTCTTTTTTTTTCTTTCTTCTTCTCCCTGAATAGGTGTTTGTTTTGTGAACAGGTGAAACGGGCGGGCGGCTCTCTGTGGCCGTTACTCTGCCAAGGTGTGTCCGCCGACGAATACTGATGGGGGAACGGAAAAAACGTCCTGCTTTGTTTCCGCAAACAAAAGTGTCGTCTCCGTGATGTACAAGATTAGTTTCTACTCTATAAAAACGAACGACAGGCTCCTCTGAAGCACCAAAAGAACCTGGTGAATACACCGACGCACCGACGACACTCCTTTCTTTTGACGGCCACGGCCCAGTGGGGAGGAGAGGGAGAGGAGATACGACTGACGTCTGGGGGGGAGGGGGGAGGGGGGAGGAAGGGGGGAGAGGCTTTTGTTCAACTCTGACACGGTTCCCATTCAGACACCTTTGTTCTGGTGGGAGAGGGGGTCCATTCACGGCCGCAGCCCGGGGGGAACAAATTGAATCGGGTTGACAATTAATAGCCGGCGCGGCGTGTTTAATTAAGAGGGTTGTAGCAGCGGGGGGGTGGGGGGGGGGTGGGGGGAGCAGGGGGGACGTGCAGAGGAGATAAACAGAGGAGAGAGAGAGAGAGAGAGAGAGAGAGAGAGAGAGAGAGAGAGAGAGAAGAGAGAGAGAGAGAGAGAGAGAGAGAGAGAGAGAGAGAGAGAGAGAGAGAGAGAGAGAGAGAGAGAGAGAGAGAGAGAGAGAGAGAGAGAGAGAGAGAGAGAGAGGGAGAGAGAGAGAGAGAGATAGGGAGAGAGAGAGAGAGACACGGTCTGGGCCTCACAAAGGAGCAGGTCCACCGGGCCTGTCCGCCTCATCGATCCGCTGGCGTCTGGGAGAGAAGATCCTTCACAAAGAGCTGCTGCTGCCTGCCTCTCCCTGCCTGCCTCTCCCTGCCTGCCTCTCCCTGCTGCCTCTCCCTGCCTGCCTTCCCTGCCTGCCTCTCCCTGCCTGCCTCTCCCTGCTGCCTCTCCCTGCCTGCCTCTCCCTGCTGCCTCTCCTGCCTGCCTCTCCCTGCTGCCTCTCCCTGCTGCCTCTCCTGCCTGCCTCTCCCTGCCTGCCTCTCCCTGCTGCCTCTCCCTGCTGCCTCTCCCTGCCTGCCTCTCCCTGCCTGCCTCTCCCTGCTCTGACTGGGACAGGGGGAGAGGTGATAAGACACACGGACCAAAGCACAGACAGACACACGGACAGACTCACACACACAGACACACAGACACACGGACCAACGCACAGACAGACACACGGACGAACGCACAGACAGACAGACAGACACACACACACACACACACACACACACACACACACACACACACACAAGCTGAAGCTCAGCTTCTACCCCAGGGCCATCCAGGCCCTGAACACAGCAAAGACCTAGGTTCTGGGCCCTGGACAGTCTGGACGGATTGATGGCAGCTGCTGGATTGAAAAAATCAGGTGTAGTGCTGAGGCACAAATGTGTACATTTCAAGCCTGCAAACTGCGACACTTTAAATGAATGTGCAATAACACTATGTGCAATATGACAACCCTAGTCGTTTTATCTGTACAGTATAGTATAGTGGATAGTGTACATAGCCTTTATTTATGTAAACTAGCTCCTTTCCCTTCTTGTTTTTTTGTAGTTTTTTTTTCTTCTCTTTCCTAGCACCAGGGGAGCCACCCCTCCCAAATTTCGTTGTTTGGTACCTGTACGAGAGAAATGACAATAAAGACCATTCATTCATTCATTCATTCATTCATTCATTCATTCATTCATTCACACACACACACAAAGACAGACAGACAGACAGACTCACACGCACGCCACACACACACAGACAGACGGACAGACTCACACACGGACGAACGCACAGACAGACAGACGGACAGACTCACACACACAGACACACAGACCGACAGACAGACAGACAGACA
>NW_027662767.1:2500-10246 GCF_963989245.1 Nansenia antarctica | reverse complement strand
AGGAAACAGACGGGCAGCAGCTCACACAGAGATGAGGAAAACATGCCCCCCCCCCCTCCCCGCCCCCCCGCCTCCACGGCCATGTTTCCATGGCAGCTCGCTAGGTTACTAGGCATTTGAATCGTAACGAGAAACAACAGACATGTCCCTTTACTTTGGATGTGTGTGTGTGTGTGTGTGTGTGAATGCGGCCGTCCTTCTATCACAAGGACACACGCCACAGTCCAGTTTTCCATTATCAGGTCTTTAGTTCGGAAAGGGAAACTGAGAGGCTCTGGCTTGTTCTTCAAAATGGCTGCACAGGCAGTGGAGCAGTCGCGGAAGGAGGCGAGGAGGCAAATTGCATTCCGTTCGGCTCCTACGATATTGAAAAGAATCTAGGTTTCAACGTTTTTATTAAAATCGAAATATACTGTCCCATAAACAAGCATTTTTCTCTACCTTTTACACACGGAAAACTGTTAGAAGCCGTCTTTAAAACTAGTCTTTCGGGCCCGGGTGTTGAAGTTAGTTGTGGCTGAGCTGATGTCTTCTGACATGTCTTGGCGGAACATTAGGGCTGCGTTCAGGTTCATGAACTAACCGCCACAGGTTTATTATGTGACATCAGCACTTATGATGCCAGAGGGGGGCAGAGCCCGCTGAACGAGACAGACACCTCCACCTCGACGTGTAGGTCAAAGCACAGGGGAAACTGCACACCGCGGCACACGAAGAAAATAAAATCCTCCTCTCAGACAAACATTACCAGAGACAGCGAACCCGTAAAAGCAACTGTAAAAGTCACTCCTCGACATAAAACAAATCCGACTCAACAAATTGATGGAACTCGCAGTAGAACATTATGTCAAGAGCCACAGCTGGAGCTATTGTATATGAATGTTAATGACCAGATAGAATCCACATAATTCAACCCCAGGGAGGTAAAACAGACCATTATTTTGAATAATAACACAGGCTTTCTTTTAACCAAAGTTCCCTGAGCCATAGAACAAACCTCGTTCTGTAGCTGATAACTGGAACTCTCTCTGTCTCTCTGCCTCTGACATAACATAACCCCAGCTGTGAAAACCGCTTCTTTAAACTCCCGAAACGCAGATGCCAAACTCAATAAAGGCCTCATGTATTCACATTCCCCCTACTGAATGCGGCCCTAATGATAACCCTCTGTTCGGCGTAGTGAAGGAGTGTATTATGCAAGTCCATAGTAGAGATATGAGACAGCGGCATTCCAGCTAGGGGAAGAAGGGGCAGAGGGAGAGAGGATAGATAGACAGGCAGGCTGGCTTCTTAGATCTCTCAGGTAAGTCCAAGTTGAGGCCCGGGGAGAGCCTCAGCCAAGGCAAGGCAAGGGCAGGGGCTGGGGGAGGAGGGGAGGGGACTGGGGTGGCGAAGGCAGAGCCCGCTTCATTGTTATGTTGCCGTTATGGATTCTGTTTGATCACAGGGTCCGCTACGCTCCCCCCCTGATCCTTATCCCGCACCCCCAGACGATCGTTCTAGGGTAGAGGAGGTATTCTGTGTTATACATCCACAAACACCGTTTTCATCCGTTTAGCTCCTTGCACATAGGGACGAGGCATTGGAAGGAATTCAAAGTGTATTTGGACGCTGTTCAAAGTAAGCTAAGAGCCCCAGTCGCTAATAGCCTAGTCAATCATTCAGAGCCTTAGATGCATATCAGAGGGCTAGATGCATAAAAGGCCCTACAGTGTATATACATACCCATAGCTCTGGTACTGTATCAATAGCCTGGTGGATGTCAAGGACAATATTATGCATGTATGTATGCTGTATGTGACACCAAACAAGAGAGAGAGAGAGAGAGAGAGAGAGAGTTTTTTCAACGCATCTCACAACACAGTATACAGTATTTCTATCTTTACGAAGGGATAACAGTGGGCCCGAGACAGCGTTTACAGTGGGACAGAGACAACCATCCCCAGCCTGTCCATTCAGGGGTCAGGGTTCAAGCCTGCATTTCTTCCAATTAAGCCCAGCACAGGGCTTAAAGTGGGAAAAAATCCTGTGCCTGAAACTTTTTCTTGGGGAGGGGGGTCACAGTTTGAGATATTGGGAGAGCGGGTACAGAAGACAGCTTCTTGTCTCAATGTTTAAATGCATTAATACTATTTTATAGTCAATACAAAATATATGTCTCAATGTTAAAATGCATTAATACTTTAAATGAATGTGCAACAATACTATGTGCAATATGACAACATTTGTGTACATAAGGTTCAGATATAGGAAAAGTTAGGATATTTATAGCATAGCAAAGAGTACAGCACAGTGTTTTATTGTATAGTATAGTAGATAGTGTACGTAGCCTTTATTTATGTAAACCAGCTCTTTTCCCTTTTTTATTTTACCCTTGGCCCTCGTGTTTTTAGTCTTTTTCCAAGCACCAGGGGAGGCCCCCCTCCTACATTTCGTTGTATGGTACCTGTACTGTATTACAGTTTTTCTCAATTGCTAAAACACATTTCACAAAACTTTCCTCCATTTTCCCAAACTCTAAACACAACACACTTTTCTAAAGCTACATAAGCAAAACCACACCTTCTCTCTTCAAAACTCAAACTTTCACACCAAAACAGCTGCTCAAAGCCTGCAAAAATGTAAACACTATAAGCATCATTACAGACTACAACAAAACAACTGAAAACACAATGTTCCGTGTGTGAGAATGTTCTTTTTTTTCACAACTGCCAAAAGACATTTTTAGAAACCTTACAGTATCTGTTCTCAGAATATATCACTGTAGAGTATTGGGCATTCATAGATGTGTGTGTTTCATATGAACAGTATGTAAATCTACAGAAAATACAGTATGCATGTTGTTGGAAAATATCCTTTTACAGTATGTATATGTTCTTCATGAATGTTTTACTGTAATGCTTGGCTAATTTTACTATATAACTAAAATACATTACAGTACAGTAATTCGAACTTGATCTTACGTGTGGACAATCGACTTCTTTCTAAAGGGATCTCTTGACCATTCTGAAGTACGCAAATTACCCACAGGGGTGGGTGAGAGTTACAGTAATTGAAATAGTATAACTTCCTTCAATGTTACGGTACATGTGAGAATACGGTACATGTGGGAAAACTAGGGTTAGGGTTAGGTGCTAGGGTGACTTGGTACATGCTGGCATGTCTAACCCTAACCCTAACCGTAACCCTAACCCTACCCCTACCCCTACCCCTAACCTTAACCCTAGCACCTAACCCTAATCCTAACCCTAACCTTAACCCTAGCACCCTAGCACCTCACCCTAACCCGTTTTCCCACATGTATGATAGTCATGCATAAAAATAAATCTGCGCTCCCTGTCTAACGTTATATCTAACATTACATATTTTACATTACAGTAAGGCTGATTTTGCATGATAGTCATGCATTTTTAGATATCTATTTCCCCCCTTTAAATGGCATATGATGTCCGAAATGTTACTAAAGTTCAGCCGTGAAGTTGTTGCACTGTTGTCCTATCGAGTTTTACGTAAATAAAGGTTTGAAAAAATGTACCGTATTCCCACATGTACCGTAACATGTACAATACTGTACTGTATCACAACTCAAGGCAAACACTACAGAGGATCCATTACACACAACAATACTCACTGAAAACAATGTTCAGGGTGTGATGTTTTTTTATTTATTTATGGTACTATACCACACACACACACACACACACACACACACACACCACAATCATTTGCAACAAGTGTCTTACATTTTGAGTCGTTATGTTTAATGAATGAAGCCAGGTGTGTTCATTGTGTTAAAATGTTGCTGACTGTGGCAAGCATTTTGCATCACATGAGCTTTAATTTGAGAATTTGACATTTTGAGCAGAGTTTTTTGCAACTTGTGTTTTAGCAAGACAAAATGTGTTTAGATTTATGAGAAAAGGAGGATTGTGTTTTGTGAATTGTGTCTTCATGTGAAATGTGTTTATGGTTTTGGCAAATGGGAGCTAGTTTTATTAAATGTGTTTAGAGAACTGGTCATTTGGTTTAGAGAATTGGCTTTTGTGTTTTAGCATAATACTGTTTTATACTTAATAAAAAATAAAAAATAAATAGATGTCTTTAAAAGGCAAAACTGATTGCATCACTTATTAAGCCACTATCACTATAACAATACAGAATAAAATATATACATGTCTTTAAAAGAACAAACTGATTACTTATTAAGCCACTATCACTTATATTCTCCTTCTTGGCACCACTTTCCATAAGGCTTCCCGTCACTACTCAGGGTTTTTCCTGGCTCAAAATGAGGCGGAGGTGGTACCAGTGGTGTTTGACATCGGGGGGGACCCATGAAGCAGGGCTGTCTGGGGGGTCCTTAAACGAGCATCAAACACTTAATTTCTTGCATTCTGGTGAATTGATATGCACCAATTTGTGCCCTTTCGCCATACATTTATGGTGGAAATGTCATTATATACGTAAAGGAAAAAACAATATTCAGGCACCAGATGGCCATTCAAAATATAATGTAATATAATGCAATATAAGGCTCTCAGGCATTCTGTACTTTCAAATATGTATTCTCCTTGAGCAGTCAACATCAACTATCAGCTGTTTCGCTAGCAAACACGAAAGCTAAGTTATTTGTGAAACAGCGCCCCCGCCACCACGTCGGCGCAATGCCGCAATTGCATTTTTTTTATTTTTTTTTATTCTCCTGCGCCGGAAATCCGGCACTGTGCCGGAGTACTTTAAGCCCTGCCAGCAGTGGCCAGGCAGCCCCTGAGGGGCAGAGAGGGTCCGCTGCCCCTGGACCCATATGACCACAGGGTCACTGAGAGTCCACCAGACCACCGGTGGGGGAGCGGCTTCGCTCGGCTGGCTGCGCCGCTAATGAAAAGCCCAGAGGCGGCCGTGTCATTGGGAAGGTGGGCCAGCAGACCACTTCAAAAGAAAACCTGGCGAGCAACAGAGACGTGCGCAGGATGACTGTCTGATTCCAGGGTTACCTTGTATTCCACGGCTTTGACTGACTAACAGTCAGGAGGATTGGGGGAAGATGAGTGAGTCATACAGGCGGGGGGGTGGGGGGGGTTAAACAGGAGTGTGTGTGTGTGTGTGTGTGTGCGTGTGTGTGTGTATGTGTGTGTGTGTGTGTGTGCGTGTGTGTGTGTGTGTGTGTGTGTGTGTGCGTGCGTGTGTGTGTGTGTGTGTGTGTATGTGTGTGTACGTGTGTGTGTGTGTGTGTGTGTGTGCGTGTGTGTGTATGCGTGCGTGTGTGTGTGTATGTGTGTGTGTGTATGTGTGTGTGTGTGTGTATGCGTGCGTGTGTGCGTGTGTGTGTGTGTGCGTGTGTGTGTGAGAATGGTGAAACTGAAGGACAGTGTGTGTGAGACCCTTCCATCTGCGCCCAGACACACAGAGTGACTTTGAATGCCCTGACAGCATGCAGCTGCAGCTAATGAATACATTCATTTGAGGAACGGAGGGGGGGGCTGTGTATGTGTGTGTGTGTGTGTGTGTGTGTGTGTGTGTGTGTGTCTCTGTGTGTGTGTGTGATTGTGCGTGTCTGATCAGCCTTTGGGTGCGTTTGGGCAGACCGACAGCTATTTCTGTGTACACATATAAACACCCACTCAGTTCTACTCAGAGGTCACTAAATCTATGCATGGGGGGTCAGGGAGGGGTGGTGGGGGGTCAGGGCAGGGACAAAGGAGAGGAGAGAGGGCTGGAGTTAAACCCACTCAGACGCTTTATCAGCAAGCACGTGTCAGATGCACAATGCCCTCTTGATCCTGTCCCCCCACCCACGCACACACACACACACACACACACACACACACACACACACACACACACACTCACATAGCCATCAGCCTCCTGCTCCATGCACACACACACACACACAGACACAGCCCCATACACTTGACTCTGACAGTGGGTTGGGATCACAGCTGACCTCACTATGGGGAGAGGGATCAGCTCTGAACGACCCATTGACTGCCTGCAAAGCCTTTGTGCCGACTCACCCCGAACAGGAGAGGGATTGAGAGAGACAGTCAAAACAGCGTTCACTGTTTTCACGAAAGAAAAAAAAGTCCCAACCGTTTCAATCACTCTGTTCTGAAAATCCTTTAAAAGGCCAGTCAATCTCCTCTCCTTTTTACTCTGCGATAATGTTTAGGAGACACATCCGCCCTGCCAGCAGGTACAGGCATAACAGAGGGCCCTCCACATAATAGAGTGAATTTAACAGCATCAACCACTCTCCGTGAGGAAACAGCAAGCCGCACACTCTGCTAGCGTTGTGCTGTGCTAATGCTCTCCACGAACCAACACTGCCCTGAATGGCTTTAGGATAAACACTCTCCCGGCCTGTCTGCTGACAGAACAGAACCGACCCACGTTGGACAGCACTGAGTGTGTGTGTGTGTGTGTAATGTGTGTAGTGTGTGTGTGCATGTGTGTGCGTGCATGTGTGTGCGTGCATGTGTGAGAGAGTGCTATGGGGTGCACCCCATAACACAGGATAATCCCAATCCTGGGCTGAGCCCAGCCTAAAACCCAGAGAGAGAGAGAGAGAGAGAGAGAGAGAGTGAAAGAGAGAGAGAGCGAGAGAGACATATCCCTGATTCCCTGTCTTCTTTTAACAGGATTTGGGGAGGCTCGCTGCTGTTTATCTGTGTATGGGTGTGCTGCTAATAGCGTCCGGCTGGCAGCCAGGGGGTAATCTAATCAGGATACAGCGATTTTCATTAAACCGCCCAGGCGGGATTACCCGCCGTCACAAGCCGATTGAAAGGGGACACTTTTAAACAGGGTTAACAGCTTGTTATAAGAATGGGGGGGGTGGGGGTGGTGGGATTGTGAGGGGATGCTATAGGGTAGTAGTCGCTGTGCTGTTGTGGTGATGGTCGACGGGGGGTTTGGGGGGGGGTCTATTGTGGTGGTCGAGTCGAGAGGGGGGTGGGGGGGTCTATTGTGCCACGTGCCAAGCTAAGCTAATCTTCATTACTCAATGCAGTGAGAGGGGCAAGAGAATGGGCCCAGGCTGGGGGGGATACAACATAGGCAGACAAAGGAAAACAAGAGGGGGGGAGGGGGGGGGGAGTGGACCCACAACAGAATCGGGAAGAGTAGAGACAAAGGGAGGGGAGGATGGAGAGGGATGGTAAGAGAAAGAGAGAGAGAGAGGTAGAGAGAGAGAGAGAGCGAAAGAGGGAGAGAGAGAGAGAGAGACTGTGAGAAGGAGGGGGGACGAGGGGGGGGGAAGCATTTTGTTTCACGGGACACGCGCTCCTCCTCCGGGCGCCGTATTGAGATCTCAGGTTACACAGCGCTCTGTTCCAGGCAGTGACTCTGACTGATAGGAGCTGCTCACCCAATCACTGACTCACTTTCGCTGACAGCACCACGCCATCAGCCTGCTGCTGGCACTGGGCCACGGGTCCACACTCTGGTCTACCCCCCCCCCCCCCCCCCACCTGAACCTCACCCCATCTCTCAGCATCTCTCCGCAATACACACAATCTATCCAGTCGCCTGTGTAGCAGTAATGTTGTAATAATAACCCTAGTGTTATGAACACATTATTACTTAGTACATGGTGGAACAGTTTGTGTTATTACACTAGTGGAATAAACAACAGTCCACATTCATTAATTTCGGTACTTCCATAATAATAAACTAATCTAAATTATCTTTATGCTGAATAGTAGTAGTGTGGGGGGGGGGGGGGTTCAATACCCTCAATGGAATATG
>NW_027662769.1:22500-45976 GCF_963989245.1 Nansenia antarctica | reverse complement strand
CCAATCAGCCACACAGCATGCTTATGAAAACAATTGTAAAGACCTGCTCAACAATTGGCTTGTGGACTTTACAGTAGGCCATGATACTGTGTATGTTTTCAACATTTCAACATTCATGAAAAATGCTTATCATAGGCTACAACTGTAAGGTATACATGTTTAAAATCCAACGCATGATTAGAGTACAACAGCTCTCAGGTCGGACCCTTACAACATGGCCACCATCCCCACAGCCTGTCTCTCAGTGCTATTAGCACGCAGCTAATGCTAGTTAGCGCCAGATGAATCCATCTTCTGTCCTCTCTTGAGTGAGGAGACATTTTAATCAGCACAGGGAATAATGTCCATCCTTCTGGGCCGCTGATGGCTGACAAATGGAGCAGCGATTCAGCCTCATAGTCGGGGTATTAGAGACCGTGACAAACCCACCCAAACACCCAAATCAGGCGAACATCACTATCCCAGGTACCCTTGCCAAGTTTTCTTAATTTGCCAGCACATTACTTTTCAAAACGGCGCGAGCTGGGGCGAGCTGGGTGATTCCCCCCCCCCCCCCCCCCCCCTTCCCCCTCCTCTCTCTCTCTCTCCACTTCACTCTCTCTCTCTCTCTCCCTCCCTCCCTCTATTCCCATCATGTCTAATATCATTCTGAATCTAATAAAGACTGACACTTGTGACACTTCAAACATGTAGCCACCAACAGCTCGGCGCTCACAAAAGAGCCCTGAGCGCTACACGTATTAATAGTGGGCCAGAGCTGTGCGCTGTGCAGCCCGGGCCCAGCAGGTGTCCCGAACACATCCTCGCACCGCTAAGCACTCCCTCTCATTCAGCCTGTCACAGCCGCACAATGGCACAAAAAGACCCGCGCTGACGCGCGCACAATGGCCGCGGCGCTCATAGGCTTTGTGTGTAGGCCACTGTCTTAGAGCAGTGTATGTGTAAACACGGTGGAGGGTTTATGTTTCTCCCGAGTGGGTGTGGGGGGAGGAGGGGGGGGGGGATCATGCGTTAGATCTAAGTAGTGAGTTTTTCTTTTCTTTTTTCTTTTTTTTTGCGTGGATGTTATGATTGATTCATAATTCATTTTTTCTCGTTCGTAATTTTTTGATTGTTTTTGGTCTTTTGACATACATGATTGAGTGTAATTTTTGTTCCAATCGGTTGTGAACGTATTGCAGACTTTCTACATGATGTGTTAGGATTGATATAACATATTATACTTCATTTAAATGAAATACACTAGTATCTAGACACTGATGAAATTGTATTTTATATACTTTACTTCATGTACAATATACTATATCTATCGAGTATATTTTAGATTCTATACCTATCTATGTGTTCATACTCCTAACAATGTAGGATTCTTTTCTCTACTGATTTGGTTAAGCAATCAAATGCTCTCCAACACAAAGGTTTTTTCTTTTTTTTTACTTTTTTCTTTTTTTTTACAATTGAATTTGGGGATCAAAGCAGGGCGCTGCTCTACAGCCAACAGTAAGTGAATCTCCAGCCCACTGTGCGTTGCATGGCCCAGCTTTCTCCTCCTCTCAAAGAACAGCATGGTTCATCGCAGAGCCTTGTCAATTGCCTGATACAACTTTGATAATGAGAGCCCTAAGCTCTGTATTCACTACAGTCCTAGTCTCAGAAAGGCAGGCCGCAGTTCTGCTAGTCAAATCCACCTCCACAATAAATCAATTTTACATAATGACTTATGTACTGAAATCTTCATAAGACGATGGCCTCGTTACGAGTGTGCTATTTCGCGCTCTCTCTCTCTCTCTCTCTCTCTTTCTCTCTCTCTCTCTGTCTATCTTTTTATAATTCCAGCCAATCGTAAAAGCTGACTAATTTTACCAGATGATTGTTCTTTTCATCGACGGATTTGCCTTTTTTCTCGGATATCTCGTCTCACAATGGCCGCCGTGTGTCACCTAGTGTCTGGTGTCTACTCCCAAATATGCATTTAATTTAATCAGTGACACATTCCTGCTCCTTAGCACATAGCTGTGCTTGTCACCGGAGAGGCCAAGGTTGGTGCCGTGGAGGGGTGAGCCAGGGAGCAGTGGGAACATGACCATGATTGTCATACACTATCAATTGGTTACAGGATTACTTTGCTATGTAGCATGTAATCTTCCCTGATATTTCCCTCCTCTCACTCTCCTCTCTTTCGTCACTTAACTCTGATGCTTCATTCTATGGCGTGTGTGTGTATGTGTGTGTGTGTGTGTGTGTGTGTGTGTGTGTGTGTGTGTGTGCGCCTGCATGTGAATGTGCACGCATGTTTGTGTGTGTGTGTGTGTGTGTGCGTGCATGCATGTGAGTGTGCATGCGCGTCCGTGCGTGTGTGTGTGTGTGTTAACACACAAGCCTATGAAGGAAGTCATTGTGGATGTGCAGGCATTCATTTAATCTCTGCTGGACTGTTCTTGTAGGAGAAGGGGAGATTTAAGCGTTTGCAGCTACAATGAAGTCCTTTCTTTCTCCTCTCCGCCAGATAGCGAACCAGCTGGATGGGGGAAGCGTTTGATCCCCTTTTGACTTTTAAAACTCGCACCCACACTTTGACGACGCAAAGGGAAAATGAAATAATGAAGAGCTATCTGTCCCAATTTGCACTCTCTCGGTTTTGATCTGCCGCTCTCTTATGAATAGAGACTCGAGCAAACATTGACTTTTTTTTCTTCAGATGGAGTTAGAGGACAGGTAGAATCTGGATCAGACAGTCTGTGCTTTTGGACCCAGCATGGCCCATTTCTCTCTCTCTCTCTCTCTCTCTCTCTCTCTCTCTCTCTCTCTCTCTCTCTCTCTCTCTCTCTCTCTCTCTCTCAGTCTCTCTCTCTCTCAGTCTCTCTCTCTCTCTCTCTCTCTCTCTCTCTCTCTCTCTCTCTCTCTCTCTCAGTCTCTCTCTCTCTCTTTGGATTTCACTTCAACTTGGTGATTGAAGCCACTTCTGAAAACAAACTTTTTTTTTTTACGGCCGTTTGTTGTCCTGCGTCTCGACAAGTGAATTGCAGTGAGCTGAAGTGATAAAAGCCTCCCCACCCACGGCTTCCCTTGTGGTGTAAACATCACAGGTACTGCCTGCCCGCTCGGCCCTGTACTGAAGTACTGCCGTGTTCATCTCAGATCTATCTATTTGTGATAGACCCCCCCCACCCCCCCCCCCTACTTCTGATGTACTGCGTCAGAGTCCAACAGTCTGATTGGGCCTAGCGGTGTTGACTCATTTAGTGTCGAGGAGGGTCAATAACGCGACCCAAATTGTCAGTGCCACTGGTGACTTGATTCACCCAAAAATACATACATTCTGATGCTTCATTTCATTGAAAGTGGTGGTCCTCTGCGTCTCAGTTGGTAGAGCACGGTGTTAACAACTTAGGTTGCGGGTTTGGTTCCCGCTGGGACCATATATACTGACAAATGTATGCGCTCACTGCAATGTAAGTCGCTTTGGATAAAAGCGTCATCCTAAATAGCGTATTAGAAAAGTACATACCACATAAAACACTTCAGGCACTCTAGGTGGTGAGTTTTCTGGGATTTTTGGAAAAACATTTTGGCAGTTGGTGAGTTAATGTGACCAGTACTGTACTGTCGGTTTGACCGGTCGGCCTCGAGCGCGCTTTAAGAGCCCATTCTGATGTCAGGACGAGCTCTCTGCCCAGAGTGTTCCTCGAAAATGGCTCTTTAATTCATCATGCAATCAACCAACCATATAATTTAAATACTTCTCTGGGAATTAGTATAATGTTATGATAATTGCTATACAATTCGGTATAATAATTTCTCCCTGGTTAGAATTACTCGATTTTGCACCGTAAAAGGTGCGTAATGTAAAGGATATTAATTGCTTAATAAATTGTGGGAAAATAAAACGAGCAGGGGAGGGAAGGGGGTGTGTGTGTGGGGGGGATACAAGGCGGTGTTTTAAAGAACTAACCGTTCCACATTAACTGAAATAAACCCCAAATGCGGATAAATCCATTCATTCAATGTCTTTTTTTCAGAGAGAGAGAGAGAGAGAGAGAAAATAGGAGGAGAAGAAAGAGGATGAGTGTGTTAAAAGCAGTGGGGAACAGCCGAGGGTTTAGGAGGTGATGGTGTGTGAATGGAGGAGGCTGTGGAAGGTCAAAGGCTAAGGTGGGGGAAGTGGACATTTCCATTTCCTGTTTTCTGTCCAGGTCATCTCCTGTGCCACCCTGTTTACAACCTCACAGTCCTTACAGGTCAGGAGAGAGATGGTGTGTGTGTGTGTGTGTGTGTGTGTGTGTGTGTGTGTGTGTGTGTGTGTGTGTGAGTGTGTGTGTGTGCATGTGTATGTGTGTTTTCTATGTGTATGTGTGTGTGTGTGTGTGTGCATGCATGTGTGTTTTCCATGTGTATGTGTGTGCTCACATGAACGTGTGTGTGTGTGTGTGTGTGTGCATGTGTGTGTGTCTACTGTAGTGTGGGTGAGGTAGGGGGGGGGATGTGGGACTGCTTTCACAGCCCATCACCTTCACTTCCACACCCAATTTGTCATGAGTGTCACGCGTCCGGGTGAAATCTGAGGAAGTCACTGCCAGAAAATGGCTGCTTCGACATCAACAGAGGGGTGGGGGAGACGGGGGATGGCGGGGGGGAGATATGGAGGGAGGAGGGGGGGGCCTTAGAAGGAGGTGGAGGCGCTCTAGCTACAGTATCGCCCGGCACGGCAAGACGGTGTGAATTAAAAAACAAGCAAACAAAAAAAACTCTTCTTCTCTGACACGAATTCAATCCCCATACCCTCTTATGAAACAAAGAGATACCACCCCCTCAGGAGGTAGGAGGTAGAGGTTAGGAGGTAGGGGGTAGGGGGTAGGAGGTAGGGGGTAGGTGATAGGGGGTAGGAGGTAGGAGGTAGGGGGCAGGAGGTAGGGGGTAGGAGGTAGGGGTTAGGGGGTAGGAGGTAGGAGGTAGGGGGTAGGGGGTAGGAGGTAGGGGTTAGGAGGTAGGAGGTAGGAGGTAGTAGTTAGGAGGTAGGGGATAGGAGGTAGGAGATAGGAGGTAGGAGCTAGGAGATAGGAGGTAGGGGGTAGGGGGTAGGAGGTAGGTGATAGGGGACACGACCGCCAAGCCCCTGACTCTGAGTGATGAGCCCCAGTACGCTCTGGGCATCTGTACACATCCAGCCCCGCCCCTCCCTTTGACTGACAGGTCATTAGCCCTTAATCAAATTCTAGTGTCAGTGTTGCTTCTGCTTTATTGCTTCATACAGGCTTCTTCTTTTTTTTTTCTTCTTCTTCTTCTTCTTCTTCTTCTTTTTTTTCTTTTCCTTTTTCTTCTTTTCAACGACTGGTGTTTTTGTTTTTCAGAATAGTTTTTCAGCCCCGAGTTCTAAACCGCCGTCATTTGCATAACCTCCAACAACACAGCTGTGGTTTTCAGACACACAATGGTGGCATGGGATAGACGGATGGCGTGTACTCGCACTGCAGCGTAGCTCTAACACGGATACACACACACACACACACACACACACAGAGACAGACACAGAACTAGAAGGGTTAGACACTGAGCATCTGAGGGCCAAAACACAATACTTCCATGTACACATTTCCATGACTCTTGTGGTGGTGAAAGCCAAACGGTGGGGGTGAGAGAAAAGCCATTACAGCGGCGGGGAAGGCTTGTAGGAGAAAAGGGATTACGGGAGTGGAGTAGCTGTGAAGTGTCTGGACGGCTCTGGGCAGGAAACTATCAGCGGCTTCTTCACCTGGCCAAATCCCAGAGCTTTAGTCCCTCCGGCTGCTGCAGGGATGCAGGGTGACCTCCTGCATGAGGAAACAGCTCTGACTGGAACTGCTGCAGCATTGACATACCAGACTAGGGGACACTGGGTCCACTGACACCAGACTAGACTACAGACACTGGCAGGGGGTGGGGGGGTGGGGGGGGGCACTGACACCAGACTACAGACACTGGGTCATTGGCAGGGGGTTGGGGGGGAGGGGGGGCACTGACACCAGACTACAGACACTGGGTCATTGGCAGGGGGTGGGGCACAGTCACTGACACCAGACTAGGGGACATTGGGGCACTGACACCAGACTACAGACACTGGGGCACTGACAGGAGGATGGGGGGGAGTACAGACACTGGGAATGTATGAAGCCAAAAAGCCCATGTTGTTGTTGTTGTCGTAATTTTTGTCGTCAACAAAATGGCTCATATTTCAAATATATATATGACTTCAAATATATATGACTTCAACTACCTGGGAATGTGTCCCGGTTTTGAAAATAAACTTCTCATCCACTGGGTTAGTGTGGTTCAAATAATAAATCCTAGACTTTAAGAAAAAATATTAAAGACACAAACATGGCTGACGATGCTATCTTGGGAAAATCAACAACAACAACAACACCCCATTCCGACACTGGAGTCGGTGGTGGTCCCCGATGCATGTGAATGATGCAGGTGTCTTCAGGACACGCAGGGACTGTCGTCACCAGACATCCATCACCCTCCTCTAGGTAGCCCTTACACAGAAACAACACATATGCTGCAAATACTCATCAATTCGTTCCAGCATCCCAAAAATGTAGGAACATAACGCGAACGCTGGCCTGATGGCGAGCGGCGGTGAATATCTGCCCCCTTGATTGACATGTGTTTTATATCAGGACAATGTTCTCATTGAGTACGGCGTGAAGAAGAAGAAGGGGGGGGGGGGGGGGGCGGCCAACCAGGGGTCTGGGGGGCGGGGGGGAAGGGGGGGTGGTGGCGGTGGGGGGGCTTCAGTCTGATTAATCAGCCTCCCCTCGGAGAGACGGACGCACAAAGGGAGGGACGGACAAACCCAACGGCAAGAAGCTAGGAAACAAAACACACACAGACACACACACACACACACACACACACACACATACACACACACACACACACACACAGACACACACACACACACACACACAGCTCCCCAGAACGTGACAGAGTGTAGAAACCAAAACCAAACAATGCCACGCAAGGAGCTGACAGAGAGAGGGAGAGAGAGGGGGGAGAGAGAAGGAGGGGAAGAGAGAGAGAGGGAGAGAGAGAGCAACAGAGAGAGAGAGAGTGAGAGTGTACAACAGCACAGTTACAAGGTACAACAGCAGCTAGCTAGCCTACAGACCGTGACACACCATGCAGAGTAGGCTGTTTAAAGAACAGATGAGGAGAGAGAGAGAGAGAGAGAGAGAGAGAGAGAGAGAGAGAGAGAGAGAGAGAGAGAGAGAGAGAGAGAGAGCAAAAAACAACAACCGCTACACTCTTGCTCCAAAACATTAAAATCTAGCGGTTGACTAAATAAATGAAAAGCAAGTGATGAAATGAAAGATGTAGGTTTTTTTGTTGTCGTTTTTTTTCTTATTTTCTTTCTTTTTTTTGCAGATGACTTAATTTGCTTTGGGAAAGCAGTGTTTGCAGGCTACTTCCCCCATCCTTCCTTCTTTCTCTCTCTCTTTTGTCCTCTCTCCCTCCCTCTCTCCCCTTTTCACTCCTTCTCTCCCCTTCTTTCTCTCTCTCTCCTTCCCTCTCTCTCATTTTTTTCTCTCTATCCCTCCATCCCTCCCTCCCTCCCTCCCTCTCCAGGCTGTGCCGTGACCTTCATGGCCGCTCCACCTGCAGGTAGCCATGTTGGATTCTCGGTCCGCCGAGACGCCAGCTTGACAGCAGAATGGTGTCATAGGACCGACTGGAGGAATGTCTCTTTCCCTGTCATCATTAAGGGGCTTCCCCCTATGGTGAGGGGGATGAAAAGTACGATTTAATGTTCTCAGGAGAGTGGCAGCCGAAGAAAAGCTCAAAGCCCTGCATGCTGGTTTCTGAGTGGGTCACTCAGGCTCTCGCAGCGAATGGGATGTCCCTGTGGAATTTGCCATAGACCGGGCTGAAAGGAGACGGATTAAGACCCTTTTAAGGATGGAAATGTAACAAAAGGAGCACTTTTATGATGTAGCAGCATAAAATGAGGGGCTCTATTGTGTAACTGATTGCAAGAGATCTTTGAAATGAGCGCGGGGGCCGTGCGATGTGCGCTCCGCTCGCTAGCCTCGGCCCACTGGGCTTCAGCGGCTCGCACCAAATGACTTGTCTACATTAGAGCCGGAGAGAGAGCCTCTCGTTTAAGAGAGAGCAAAGTAGAAGATTATTGGCTTGTTTCTGTTTTCTTCTCCTCCCCTCCCCTCTCTCCTCCCCTCCCCTCCCCTCCTTCTGTGTCCCATAAGCATTGGATAGAGACAGGGTCCCAGTGAAAGCTGGGTAATTTGGAGAGAGAGAAGAGGTAATTAGCATCCCCTCAGGCGAGGCTAGGCTAGGAGAGGAGGGGAGAGGAGAGGAGAGGAGAGGAGAGGAGAGGAGAGGAGAGGAGAGGAGAGGAGAGGAGAGGAGAGGAGAGGAGAGAAGAGAAGAGTCGAGTCAAGGTGGTCTGTGCCTGTGTTAACACCACAATGTTAGTTTAAGCCAATCATGTGAGAGAGATGGATCGGGCTAGACAACGTCACCAGACAGACACATACAAAAGGCCCGGTCTACATGAACGTCCAGTCATATCAACACTGTATCACCGCAAAAACCTCCCTATACTACATCTAGACAATGTCCTTTTCCCTCCAAATAGAAGACATCGAGGGAATCATCTTTTTTGTGTAAATAGCAAAGACTAACGTGGTGGTTAGGCGGCGTTAGGCATTGATTTTGAGTGTTTAAGTTAAGGGTGAGGGTTAGGGTAGTAGGGCATTAACTGTGAGGGGTAGGGTTGGGGTTCGCAATAGCTTTGAAGTGGTTAGGGTAAGTGTCAGTTATCAGGGGAAGGTATTAGCAAACATTAACAACAAGAATTAGTAAACAAAAGTATAAAAAACTGTCCCAAAGCAGATTTGAGCCTGCGAAATTCAGATTGCACTACAAGACCCTCAACCTCCAACCTTCAACCTACCAAAGCATTCTTTCTTTTGTCTCATCGTGATGATAATGACGTCTTATAATGTGACGAATAGGATTATTCCTTTTGTGTCATAGCTAAAGAATTATGTCTTATAATATGACCAATTGGAAAGGCGTTTGAACGTTAATATGTGTATGTGCTGGTTATGATACATGAGATGGTCATATGGCTCAAAAAAATAATAGGTTTGTGAATTGATTGATTTCTGAATTTAATTTATTTTCTTTGATTTAATTTAAGTCTTCAATGTTTGTTTTTACCATCCAATTACTGGAGGGATATTTTTTTAAGGATAGAAAACTAATTGAAAACAAAAAAATAAATAATTGAATGTAAATTAGGAAAATCCTGTTGAAAAACATTAACCACAACAGAATAAAACAGTCTAAACTGTGCGTAGTTACAAGTGTCTGTGTCATGAATACAGTAAAGAAATCTGCATCTGAAGAAAATGCTAACAAGCTTAATATTACTCTTGGCTAGTTCAGTGCAAAGTCACCAGGACTATACAAATACTTTCTATGGGCATATATTCACGCACACACACACACACACACGCACACGCACACACACGCACGCGCGCACGCACGCACGCACACACACACACACACACACACACACACACACACACACACACACACACACACACACACACACACACACACACACACACACACACACACACCGTGCAGGCAGCCTGAGTGTGAGAATGGAGAGTCTTTGTGCTGAGGAGGAGAGGGCTGTGAACACTAGGGGGGGGGCTTACCCGTGATGGAGAGATCCTGCTGCCCTGACAGAGGAGAGTTTCTCAGGCCCCCTCTCTCCCTCCCTCCCTCCCTCCCTCCCTCCCTCCCTCCCTCCCTCCCTCTCTCCCTCCCTCTCTCCCTCCCTCCCTCCCTCCCTCCACCACAGGCAGCAGGAGACCTCCAGGGATCAGGGGTCAAGGGTCGAGAGGAGCGCAGGGCCCTTTTATTGTCATTCTCCCAGAAAAGCAAAGGGAGAGAATGTGGTGTGTGTGTGTGTGTGTGTGTGTGTGTGTGTGTGTGTGTGTGTGTGTGTGTGTGTGTTAGAGAGAGAGAGAGAGAGAGAGAGGCTTGTGGTGTAGTATTTTATTCCTGTGTGGGTGGGTGTGAATTTGTGTTCATATGTGTTAAGCATGTTTGTGGTAGTTTGTATTGTGTTTCATTTGTGTGTGTGGATATAAGTGCATATACATGTCATAGTTGATGTTTCGCTTCCATGTGTGGGTATTGGCGTTACGTGTGTGTGTGTGTATGTATGTGTGTGTGTGTGTGTGTGTGTGTGTGTGTGTGTTGTGTGCGTGTGCGCGTGCGTGCGTGTGTGTGCGTGTGTGTTAAAGGGAGTATAGGTTTCGACCGAGAGAGCAGAGAGAGAGAGAGAGAGAGAGAGGGGGCGGTCTACTTGCTGAGTTGTAAGTGGGGGAGCGAAGTTTTAGCAGCCCTCACACTGTGATATGGAGCTCTTAAGGACTCTCTGGAGGCGGTGTAATATCAAGAGCAGGATTATTCCCCAATCCCCTACCACACCCCCACCCCTACCCCCCCCACCCCTCCTAAACTGCCTATCCTCTCTCGGACCGACCCCCCCCCCCTCTCTCTCTCTCTCTCTCTCTCTACTCCCCCCCCTCAACCCCCTCGCTCCCCCACATCATTTAAATGTCTAAAGAGTAATTGAATGAATTATCATAAAATTTTGACAAATTCATTGACTCTGCCTGGGTGAGTGAGCGAGACGTTTCCTCCCATTTGCGTCTAATAAGACATGACATTTGAGATTAGTTTATGTGCCGGTTAAAGACCTTTTTGCCTTTTTTTCTCCCTCTGGTTCCTCGGAACAAAAGGGCAGTGAGTGGATGAGGGGGAATGTTTAAATGCGACGCAGACTGGTGCAGTCTTTTAAGGCGCTGCGGTGACTGCAGCCTCAAACATGGCATTTATCCGTCCGCCGCCGTTCTCTCTCTCTCTCTCTCTCTCTCTCTCTCTCTCTCTCTCTCTCTCTCTCTCTCTCTCCCTCTCTCTCTCTCCCGTTTTCATATCTTCTGGATTTGCTCTTTATTTTTTTTCTCTCTCTTTTTTGTTTTTGAAGATGAGGCTTTTCGCAAACTGAAGCCAGTGGCGGAGCTAGAGAAGGCAGCGGGGTTGTGGGGGATGGAATTCAGCGGTGCACAGACTGTTCGCTCTGACCTCGCTGTTCCCACATCAAAGAGCCTCCCCCAGCCCACTTCCCTCGGTGCGAGCTGCAACGAGGTCTAAAGCGGCTGGAGCTTGTGTGTGTGTGTGTGTGTGTGTGTGTGTGTGTGTGTGTGATGTGTGTGTGTGTGTGTGTGTGTGTGTGTGTGTGATGTGTGTGTGTCTGTGAGAACTGGTGTGTTTGTGTGTGTGTGTGTGTGTGTGTGTGTGTGCATGTGTGCGTGTGTATGTGTGCGTGTGCGTGTTTGAGTCTGTGTGTGTGTGGGGGTTCATGCCTGCGGGCTTGGGGTTGTATGCTGCCAATATGTGGTGCTAGATGGCAAAACCAGGTTCTTAGCCTCTAACTGAAACCCTCTGTGCTGTAAAAGGGGTGGAGAGGGTAATACTGCAGTTTGGTGCAAGTGCTTCTAGAAAGCTCCTACTTACAGTCTCCCCACTCTCCTCATGTGTTTGCTTGTTCTTGGAACAGCTACGGTTTCTCTGCTATCTCTCAGCCCTGTGGCTAGGCTATCTCAGGGCCCTGTGGCTACGCTATCTCACAGCCCTGTGCCTAGGCTATCTAACTCACAGCCTTGTGGCCAGGCTATGTCAGGGCCCTATGGAGAGGCTAGCTCACAGCCCTATGACCAAGCTAGCTCACAGTCCTATGGCTAGGCTAGCTCACAGCCCTGTGGCTAGGCTAGCTCACAGCCCTACAGGCCAGGCGTGAAGTGTGTGAGGATTCTCTGACAGAACAAGCAACAATGCTACCGTGGTAACATGCTGCATAACCTTCATTAACTAATTCTGAGCTAAATCCAGAGTCACCCGGGTGGCGGGTGGGTGGGTGGCGGGGTGGAGTTGGGGAGGGGGGGTGTTAGAACCATATTAGGAGGAGAGGCTTTTTCTGTTTTTGACTCTGCGGTCCGGTCACAGCTGCGTGTCCCGGTGCCTTTGATGAGGGTGACCAAAGTTAAGTCCACAGAGTGCAGGGGTCACATGCACAGAGGCCCGGCAGCTGTCCCCCCCCTGCTACCCCCTCCCCACCCCCTTCCGCCTGCCCCCCCCCCCCTCCCCACACACACACACACACACCCCGGGTCCGTGCCGTCCTTGCAGTGTTCTGACTCTCGTTAGGTCCACTTGCTCCCAGGGAGGAATGCTGTTTGTTGGGGGGGGGAGCAGAAGCTCAGGCGTACGCCGTGGTGAGATGAAACGCGCCCCCCCCCCACCCCCACTCCACCCCCCGTTCCACGCTTCCGTGTGACGCAACAGCTGTGCCAGCAACGGGTAGCTTAGACCCCCCCACCCTCGACTCCTGTTAAGATACACACACACACACGCACGCACACACACACACACACGACACAAACACACACGTGTGCACATACACACACACACGACCAGCACACACGTATGCACATACACACACACACACACATGCAGGAGCACAAGTGCGCACACACACACATGAACACACACACACACACACGTTCAGGACTCCTACTGTGCCTGCTGGGTGAAAAATGGGTATTTGCTGACAGGCAGAGCGAGGGCCGCACGAGGGCCCACCACGTGCTGCATCCGGCTGGCAAGCGGCTCGATATATCATGGTGCTCTCTCCTCCCTCCTCCTCTCCTCTCCTCCCTCCTCCTCTCCTCTCCTCTCCTCCCTCCTCCTCTCCTCTCCTCCCTCCTCCTCTCTCCTCCCTCCTCCTCTCCTCTCCCCCTTTCCTCTCCTCCCTCCCTCCTATTCTCCTCTCCTCTCCTGTGTCCTCTCTTCTCCTCTCCTCTCTCCTGTATCATCTCTCCTCTCCTCTCCTCTCCTCTCCTCTCCTCTCCTCTCCTCTCCCCTCATCGCCTCCCCTCCCCTCTCCTCTCCTCTCCTCCCCTCTCCTCTCCTCTCCACTCCCCTCCTCTCCTCTCCTCTCCTCTCCTCTCCTCTCCTCTCCTCTCCTCTCCTCTCCTCTCCTCTCCTCTCCTCTGCTCCAGGGGCCAGCTCCACTCACAGGCCAAATCGAGCATGTTATTCTCTGCTTACATCTGATTTCCCCCCAGCTGACCAGTGACTGCATCTTTTCCCTCTCCCTGATCGCAGAGAGAGCCTCTGGACACACACACACACACACACACACACACAAACACAGAGTGACCTCCGGGCCTGACACTGCAAGGCTTCCACTGATCTTCAAATATAGCTGAGCATCAATCAGCGCCTGACTGCCTTTTAGTGTCATTTCTCTTCCTCCGTCCTCCTCCGTTTCTTGTCCTCCTCCTCCTCCCCTCCGCCTATCCCTCGGCTCTTTGAGGATCCGTACAGGCAGTGTGCTCTTTCGCAGAGAGCCCCGCGGAGCAGAGGTCATATTTGGAAGTTTTATTTTATTTCGTCTTTTTTCTTTATCTCCCTTCCCTTCCAAACCGCCGTATCAGAAACGTTAAATATCCCAGAGAGATAGGACACTTTGATGTATGTAAATCCTGCCTGTTGTATCTCTAGCCTCTTATTTATGCCACGTTGTTATGGAAATCTTTTGATATTTTTTTTTCTGCTTTCTCGTACAGTATCCCTGTGTGTGTGTGTGTGTGTGTGTGTGTGTGTGTGTGTGTGTGTATGCGTGTGTGTGTGTCTCTCTATCCTCCTTCAAAGTCTCCTGACTGTGTGGTAAACTTGAACGACACACCAACTGTCTCATCTGAGGACGCGACCCTTGATGGAATGCCTTCCGAAATAAACGTGTCTTTTGGAATCACGTTTCAACTTCAAAAAGGACTTTTTCCTCAATTCCTCTTTACCACCTCGTGGTAATTACTTCTCCTCCAGTCCTCTTCCTCACCGCCACATACTTACACCACGGTGTCATTAGACATATATATGTTACAGAATAAATATCTGTGATTTATTTATTGAGCTGTTCTCCATCAGATGTAATTACTGGTCCGTCTGGTTCCTTTGGTAATTAGCTGTTGGTTGGAAGGTGGAAAGGGCTGTGCATATATTCTCCTTCTCAAGTGACAAGAGGCTTCCGCTTTTAAGGTCCCTAAATAATAAATGAGCGTCTATTGCTTAGCTGTTATCAGCTTTTAACTGTACTAAGAAGTTGTGGATGGATCGGCTTCCCTCTGGGAACCGAGTCGAAACACGCTGGGCCTCGCTGAGAAGAACGCCGCCACTGCTGACTAGAAAAAAAACCTACTTAAAACCAGCCAATGATAATAATAATATCATCTTTCTGCTCTTGAAAAAATAACGCCCTTGATTATAATTTTTCCTGGTGTTGTTGTAGTTTTAACTGGCTCGATAATGCTCTCGCGCGCGCGGCTTAATGAAGCGTGACTGTGTTTATTTTTAGCGTTACGGGTGCATGAATTAAACTTCTGGGAAGACTATTAGACGTTCTCCTGCTGCCAGCTCCCTCTCTGTCGTCAGCTTGCTGTGGGAACGTTAGCCGCCCTCACCCCGCAGAGCACATAATCGTGTTTACTTGGTTGAGATCCCAAAATAAGTGTTATCTTAATTAATAAACAAATTACAAATAATATACACACACACACAAAATAAAATAACGTCTGCATAGGAGTTCATCAATTACCGGGATTAGGCAAGCAGGAAGCATGTAATCTACATACAGACATTTCTAGGCCTGTGATTATGCCACCTTCCCCATAAGCTGTCATTGTGATGAAATTTGGAGCAATAATGCACCTTCCCCTCTCTCCCCTGACAAATCCTCCGTACTCCTCCTCAAAATCAAAAGGTGAAGCGTTACCAGTACGCCGCTAATGGGGAAAGCTGTGTGACGAATGCATTGCCCTGTACGCACACACACACACACACACACACACACACACACACACACACACACACTCACACTCACACTCACACTCACACACATCTACCAACTCACTGACGAGACACAAGTCCTCAAAACAGACGGGAGGGAACATGAGAGAGAGAGAGAGAGAGAGAGAGAGAGAGAGAGAGAGGGAGAGAGAGAGAGAGAGAGATGTGTGAGAGAGTATGTCTGCCATGTTAACTGATGAACCGAAACATCTTATGGCAAGTGAGTGAAATTAACCTAGGAAAGTAAAGAAGTTTTTTTGTACTCAAACCAAAGCAATCTCCATTGTTGACTCTGCGGCGACAATCAGTTGATGACAGGTAAAGCTCGTTGCTATTCACAAGATAACATAGTCAACACAGGACAGTTAAAAAAAAAAGAGAACAAAAAAAGAAATCCTCAAAGGAAATATATTCAAACTCATTTCCTCCTCAGAAAAAAGTGTTTTGTCTTTGACTTATTTTCCCGTTTACTGGGATCTGGAAACCAGTTTGGGTTGACTGAGACCAGTATTGTCTCATCTGGCGTGCTCACTCCCGCTTTACGTCTCACTAAACACTCTATTTGTAGTAATCGTCTAATAGAACTTCTGGATTATGAATAGAGAAGTGCATCGTAAGTAGGCTGTTGACGCGGTTACCTGGGAATTCGCAACAGGCCTTTCTAAGCGAGCTAACACCTTGAGAGAGAGAGAGAGAGAGAGAGAGAGAGAGAGAGAGAGAGAGAGAGAGAGAGAGAGAGAGAGAGAGAGAGAGAGGGAGAGGGGGGAGATGCACGGACGTGATGTGAAGGGAAAGGAAATCTCCATGTCTCTCCTTTGATATGGATATTTCCAACCACTAATTTTTTTTTGCCCCCCCCCCCCCCTCTCTCTCTCTCTCTCCAAATGCCACTCGTTTTTCTTTTTCTTCTTCTTCTTCTTCTTCTAATTCTTTTATTTTTATTTTTTCAGGAGCGTTAGTCTTTTTTTAATGGGGGAATAGGTTTGTATATTCACATCTTCCCCCTCTCCCTGCAGGTAGTTGTGAGTCTTCTAACGTAGCTTTGATACAGACAGGCGTGTTCATCTCCCGGTTCTGGTGGGGGTGGTGTGTTGGTATTTCATACTATTAAATATACATATGAGGTACTTTATTGGCCGTTTTGTCAGAGCGCAGCACACTAACGTGCCTTTTCAGGTAAAGCTTTTAATGTGATGGCTGCATCACGTCAATGCTCCTTTCACTCTGCATAGTTTAGATCCTCCTGCCTTTTTGAACAGCTGCTAAGTCCCTCTGTTATTATACTGTATAATGTATACACAACTGGCACGTACCCAACTATAGTACACTCGCTGAACACTTTAGTAGGAACACCTGTACACCTTCTCATTCACATACACAGGTGGTGTAATGGTACGGGGGATGTTTTCTTGAAAATCTGCAGGAATTGTGCGATGCAATCATGTCGTCATGGACCAGAATGTTTCCAACATCTTGTGGAATCAATGTCACCAATAATTGAGGCTGTTTTGAGAGCAAAGGGAGGCCCTTCCCAGTATTAGTAGCCTATAGTGTTCCTAATAAAGTGTATAGTGAGTGTATATTATACTGTATGAATGTGCCAGATATAGCATTGTATCTGTAGAGCAGGGGGAGGCTGGCGGAGGTAGAAAATCGGAGGACGGGGCTCATTGTAATGCACGGGACGGAATGAGGAACGCTACCTCCACCAGTCTCCACGGATGTAGCGCTTACATAGTCAAATGTGAGGTGACCTCTCACCACATGTCCTGTTAGCATGTGCCTACCTGGATTATTCTAGAAGGAAAAACCAGCTGAGTGGATCAAATGATTAAAGAGCGTCCTATCAGCTCCGGTGTCTGACCTTGCCTGTCACGGACATGTCAGTTAATCAGAAGTTGAATCGTTGAGAAGATGTAAAGTAGGGAGAGAAGAAGAGAAAAAAAAAGTGAAAATGAAAAAGAACAAATCATATTCAGTGTAAAGTGAGCTCCTCCCTGTCGTGTTCGAAACTTCCCAGGTGTCAGTCGGAACTAAATGAGGTTCCTTTTTGATGATAACACTCTCTCTATTGTGGACTCAATTACCTGACATTAATATTTCCATCCTGGTGAAGTTGATTAACGGTTTTGTCTGCCTCTCATCCATCACTGCCTTTCTGAGAGGCCTAGCTCACAAGAGCGATGGATGAACCTTTATGAAAACTTCTCTAAATGTCAACAAAATCTCAAGGGGGTGTCCAGTGTTTTTTCCGTTTTTTATTTTGCACTGTTTTTTTTGTTTTTTTTTGCTCTTTATAGAGAGATTTATGTTCACTCACTCTCCATATCAAAAGGTTTACTTAGAAAGAGGGGTCCATTCATCTCTGACACACAAGACGCTCGCAAACAAGCTCCCATGCTGAGAGTTTAGTGTTCAGACTTTATGGAGTATGGGGGACTTTGTTACCACGAACACACACTGAGTTGGGATTCTATCGTGCTTTAGGTTGGATGGCATTGTTTAATGTAAAACACACACGCACACACACACACACACACACACACACACACAGAAACACACACAGAAACACACCTAGAGAAATGAATACTTAAAGGTTTGTCTTTAAGGACTGGAATGACAAAGTGCTAGTCTGTCACCACAGGTTCAGACGCCCATATAAGGGGCTGTATACGTACAATTTACCATTCCCATAGTACCTCTCTGCAGGGATTAACATTGAATTATTTATGCTTCTACAGTATAACTGCAAAGAACCCAAAAACATTTTAGTTGGTGTCAGAAACTCACACACAAACACACACACGCGCACGCACGCGCGTACACACACACACACACACACACACACACACACACGGCTAACACAGTACTAGCTGGGGAAATAGTCCCAGCTCTTATATCCCCCTTACTTCCCTCTAAGTCTCAGGACCAAACAATGAAAATAGAATACGCTTCTTTAAACTAGATTGAGCCATTTGCAGTAATGATTCATAATGGTGAGAGAGAGAGAGAGAGTGAGAGGAAGCGGGAGTCACTTTGGGAGGGGGTCAGTTGGGTTGTTTTGCCGTCCTATACTTCTCTTTGGCTGGACGTGAGCTTTTCCACCCAGAGAGTTTGACGTATTAGCAGCAACATCGGGTGTCTGACCCTCCTTTATTACGGAGTGGGAAAGTAGAGTGCTTTATTTGCGGAATCCATGTCAAGTGTCAACTCTTTTAATCATGTTTTTGTTTTGGCGACAAATGAAAATGGATGGACATTTTGAACCCCTGAAATGAAAGGTGCCCCGGGTTAATAGTAGCTTATATTCTGCAACAATTTGTACAGTTAGTAATTTCTAATATCATTAGGGAAATGAGGTATGAGGTGATTTATTTGTTTATTCATTTAATAAATCATTTAAACTCATTCTGAATCTTAAGTATGCAGGCGGGAAGACAGATCGCCGGTCCGCTCCGCTCCTGATAAGCTGCAACACAAAATGAATCAGGTAATAAACGTACAACATGTTTTGCATAGCGTTAATTACTAGTGTTTTTAATTTGTCCGGTTCACGCGGGGTTGTGTTCGGATTTGTCCTCGGCTCTCTCTACGCTCGGTGGTGAGCAGTGAAGGATGTTCTCTCTAGACCACTCTCATTTGTATTATGTAGATTCCACGGCTTTGTTCTCCTTATGTACATTAATAAAACATTTTCGGAGACTCGTCCTGTTAGAAAAAAAAGAAAAAAAAGAAAACATGTTTCCTGATGCTAATTTTTAATTTCTTTCATGTTACGTGTTTGTTTTTGGGTTGTGTTAACATATTTGATGTTTCTCTAGGTCTTATTTGTGTGACACGGTACGTATGATATACTACTACACCTACCTACCGTACATTCATAGGCAGGCACGTACAGTACCAAACCATCCCATTTCTCTTCCTCGTAACTCAAATGCAGGTCTGTAATTGTCCTGGCAGAGTCATTGTCCCAGCCATAAGATCAGTGCTACAATTGTACAGACGGAGAGTCCCTTTTCTCCTGCTCAACAATGTCTAATAAATCCCGGCCTGAGGAATATTGATGCTGGCCCGCTGACTGTGACACAAAAGAGGGAATTTGGGACGAGCCTGCGGAGGGTAATGAACAGTATTTTAACTCGGCAGTTTAACCTCCCAGCCTGTCAGAGCTGACCTTTTGCCAACCCCGAACAGAGTCTTGATTCCTCCCTGTTTTTTTCACTCCCTCCCTCCCTCGCTCCATCCCCTCTCCTTTATTCTTCTGCTGACAGTGAGTGTACTGGAGAAAAAGGAAAGAGAGAGAGAGAGAGAGAGAGAGAGAGAGAGAGAGAGAGAGAGAGAGAGGGAGAGGGAGGAAGAGAGAGAGAGAGAGAGAGAGAGAGAGAGAGAGAGAGAGGGAGAAAGAGAGAGAGTGAGAAAGGGTCCGGGATGGGATGTGTAAGATGTGTCAGCCTGAGACGTTTACATGAAAAGGAGTTAGTACTTGAAACGCGAGACGTTTCGCAATCGCCCTGTTACATTTTCCTCGTTCTGTCTCTCTCTGTCTCTCTCTCTCTCTCTCTCTCTCTCTCTCCCTCTCTCTCTCTCTCTCTCTCTCTCTCTCTCCCCCTCTCGCTCTCTCTCTCTCTCTTTCTTTCTTGCTAAATCTATTCTCTCGCTCTCTCTTTTTTATTACCTCGCTGTGCGCCAGCCGGATTGATGTGTGAGGGGAGGGCGACCCCCACCACACGTCTGAGGCGGACCGAGGCGTTATTGACTTGCCTCGGAGCCTCCGCGACCTCTACATGACCTTTACACAACCTCTACATGACCCCTTGTTCACCTGAGGGTGACCTTGAGGCGACTGTCTCTGTTTCTATCTCTTATTTCTCTCTTTATATATATATTTTATTTTAGTTTTAGTTTTCTCTCTTTCTCTTTTTTACAATGTCTCTATGTTTTTCCTCATTCTCATTTTCTCATTTTCTCTTTTGCTCTCTGTTGCACTCTTTTTCTCTCTCTCTCTCTCTCTCTCTCTCTCTCTCTCTCTCTTTCTCTCTCTCTATCTATCTCACTCTCTCTCTCTCTCTCTCCTTATTCCCTCTGCCTCTCTTCCTATCTCTCCCTCTCTCTTTCTCTCCCTGACACAGCAGAGGGAAGTGGGTGTAAATCAAGGGCAGGCCTTTCTTCCGTGGGGCCCTGATGAGAGGCCATGATCTGACTGTTCCCAAAAGCCAGCGGAATGAAAGAAAGGGGGGAGACGGAGGTGAAGGGACAAGTCGGAGACCTCCACAGCTGCTCTCCTTTATTCACCCTCAGTAGATTTATAGGTTCCCCCACTCTTTCGCTTTCGCTCTCGCTCTCTCTCTCTCTCTCTCTCACTCTCACTCTGTCTCTTTCTCCCCTCCTTCACTCTGTCTCTTTCTCACTCCCTCTCTCCCCGTCTCTCATGTCTCTCACCGCACCTCCTACGTTCATCAATATCGATCGTGCCCTGCACTTAAAAACCTCCCTATGACAATTGCTGCAGCAGTTGTTACAGGCACTAATGGTGAGTGTGTGTGTGTGTGTGTGGAGGAGGAAGAGGAGGAGGAGGAGGAGGGAGGAGGTGGAGGAGGGGGGCAGAGAGAGAGAGGTGTAGGGTCGGAGTGGTGATTTAAAACTGTTTGAAAGCTTTCTGTAATTACACATGAATAATCCATGGGTGTCTTGATAGGGGATCTCTCTCACACAGACAGTTTTATCTGTTTAAAATGCGACTCCGCTGATTCTCACACTCCCCTCTGCATACTGACTTTCCTGTCGTACCTCCATCTTTGGGCGTTATTATGGGTGTCGATGAGGACGATCGCCTCTGTGCGGGGTGTCTCGGGGAGGCCGTTTTGGGGCCATTTTGACTGCTGATCCTGGGTCTGTCTCACTCTGCGCCCCGACCCTCACAGCCGTGATTGATGGTTATGAGGGAACACTGCCGCTTGATGGGTTTCAATCCATCGGGTTCAATCACTTAATGAACTTGACTGTGTGGATGGAGAGAGAGAGAGAGAGAGAGAGAGAGAGGTTGGAGGAGGAGGAGGAGGAGGAGGAGGAGGAGGAGGGCGAGAGGCAGATAGATACAGGGCCTTTTAGATAACCGCCTTTGTTTCTGTTCATCTTGGTCCTCTGTGGCTCAGTTGGTAGAGTAAACACACTAACACATACACACATACATAACAACATAACAATGCTTAGGTTGGGGGTTCAATTCCCGCTGGGACCATATATACTGAATGATGTATGCACTCACTGCAATGCAAGTTGCTTTGGATAAAAGCGCCAGCTAATTGGAATATATTATGATTGTTATTATTATTATTATTATTATTATTATTATTATTATTATTAGTAGTAGTAGTAGTAGTAGTAGTACTAGTACTATTGTTATTATTATTGTTATTATTATTATTATTATTATTATTATTATTATTATTATTATTATTATATTGAATGGCGCTGTAATATAATCAACTCTTGTAGCAACATTCGGTTGACATGTTGTTGGTCACAGTCATCTTTGGGATTGTGGAGATTTCTGTTACTACCCAAGTGGAATAGAGACTGTCAGCAGTGTTACAGTAATAATACTCCCTTTTATTTGTACAGCACTTTTCCTGCAAACGTTGCAGCTCAGTACCAACAGCGACAATGAATTCAGCGTTTTAGTTGAGAAGTAACCCCCCCTCCCACACACACACCCACACACACACACACACACACACACACACACACACACACACACACACACACACACACACACACACTCTGCCCTGAGGAGTTTAGGAGCTCAGATCTGTCACATGTAACAATGCTTCATCACAAACAAACAAACAAACAAACAAACAACGAAACCGAACGAGGCGAAGGTGTAATAAACAAGAGGGAGGTCTGATGGCGTAATAATAGAATATAATTACAATCACAGGAGTGCAAGTTGTATTAGCCGTTCCACTGCTGCCTCCCCTGAATACCATACATAATTATGCATGGGGTGACTAATTTGGGGAAAGCGTACGCTAAGTATACAAATCCTCTGCATCCACACACCCACCCCACCATTCCACCACCACTACTCCACCCCCCAACCACTGCCAACCCCCCTCCTTCCCCCCACCACCCCACCCCCCCCACCACTCCACCACCCAACCACTGCCAACCCCCCTCCTCCTCATACCCCCCAACCACCCACCCCCCTCCTCCTCCTCTAACCCTCCCCCCACCACTCCACCACCCCACCCCACCACCACCTCCCACCCTCCTCCTCCTCCTCTTACCCACTCCACCACTCCACCACCCCACCACTCCACCCCCCACCACCACCCACCCCCCTCCTCCTCCTCCTTCCACCCCCCAACCCCCCACCACTGCCCACCCCCCTCCTCCTCCTCTTACCCCCCCCCCCCCCCCTCTCCACCCCCCCACCACCACCACCACCTCCCACGCGCTACAGGGTTTCCGGAGGAAGAACACTGGACTCAGAGACAAAGGCAGCAGCACCAGGCTCGTAAAATTAACATAGCAAATGACCTAAAGAGGAGGCAGCACAATAAATACTGCGATCTTATCGCCTCTAAGTAAGAGAGACGAGGAGAGCAGCGTCCAATGAAAATATCCTCGTTCATCATTCCGTACCCTCGGATTAAAGTTTTTTTTTACAGGAAGCCATCTTTCCACCGACTCTGTGGGGGTCGAGACAAGGGCACTTTCTTCTTAAGTTGATAGTTTTTTTGGGGGGGGTGGGTGGGTGAGGGGGGTGGAATCTTAGATTTATGCACACCCTGACCTTGGACAATTTAGCTCAATTTAGCTTCTCTTCTTCTTCTTCTTCTTCTTCTTCTTCTTCTTCTGGTGTTTTGTTCTGGTGATGTAAACAAAGAGCAGCCATCTTGGAAAGGGCTTGTTTTGATTCTCTCTGATCAGATCTACAAAGAGAGGTGTGTGTGTGTGTGTGTGTGTGTGTGTGTGTGTGTGTGTGCGTGTGCGTGCGTGCGTGTGTGCGTGTGTGCATGCGTGCGTGCGTGCATGCGTGCGTGCATGTGTGAGTATTTGTGTGTATGTGCAAGTGCAACTATTTGTGTGTGTGTGTGTCCTTGGGTTGTTTAAGCTGTTTATGCACAGAGAGGCTTTGAGTGTTGTCTCCTCTCTCCGATGTTGTTCTCTCGGTAAAGCGGACACGTTTGAAAGACACAGAGCAGATCAATCAGCCTTACCCCGACCTGCCACCTGTGTCAGGTGTCACCCTTTCCTCAGGCCTGTCACCGGAGACTCTGTCATTCTTACCTGGGCTTGATAGATGGGGTGTAATCCTGGCTTATTTCATTCAGGTGTATGTTTGTTGATAGCAGCAGCTAGATACAGGAGAGAGCTGTGCGGCTCAGTGCCATAGCCCTCTAAGTGAATGTGCACGTGACACCTTTAGGAAAACAAGACTTTCTTCATGTGTCCCCAGTAGGTAGGTCCCTAACCCTTT
>NW_027662769.1:12500-17500 GCF_963989245.1 Nansenia antarctica | reverse complement strand
TCCGATAGAACAGTTAGTTTAAAGTGCGACACGATGCTCGGTGTTATCCACAAAAGCGTCGTCTCATTTCCCTTTTCATGAGAGAGAGGGTGAATACCTACTTTCCCCAAATTATCTAAATGCGCCACAGCAGGATAAGAACCAAAACAGTGGCCCGATAAGATGAAACTTATCTGCTAAACAGATCGTATCAGGACCGCGTTCTAATCTTAACGTATTCTCTCAACCGCTTCCTTCTCCGTCGATGTCCGATGTTACGCAATGTAGCGGAGGCTCAGATGTTCACGATACATCACACACACACACACACACACACACACACTAGCAGGAGGGAGGCTGGCGGAGGTAGAAATCGGAGGACCCACCGGGGCCGGGGTTCGTATCCCGGCTCGCCAGATCCAGATATGGCCGAGGCACACGGGAAGCGGCATATTGGCCGGCCGCTTCCGAGGGTGGGATAGGAGTATTTCTGGACTAGGATCCGTCGCGCAACACCGCCCCCGTCTGGTGCTGGAGTAACGGTACTGGGCTCGAGGAGCCAGTCAGCCTAGTCTGCCTGGCGGCCTCCTCTGGGACTGCCGGCCACGGGGTCGGGCGGCGGATCCTTCGCAATAGGCAGGGGATAATTGGATGCTAAGTTGGGTTAAATTGGCTACCAAATTGGGTGAAAAGGGGATAAAATCTGGAAAAAAAAAAAAAAAAAAAAAAAAAAATCGGAGGACGGGGCTCATTGTGATGCGTGGCACGGAATGAGGAACGGTGTCGAACGCGGTGCATTACAAGAAGCCCGTCCTCCGATTCCGTCCCCCATCACCCTCCGATTTCTCCCTCCCCCAGCCTCCCCTGCACACCAACCTCCACACCCAAACCAGACAGACAAAGACACTGAGCCCCGTCCTCTCCAGCCCCCCCACACCCTCCCGGCCCCCTCGTCCGTCATTAATCCAACGAGTCACAGCATCCACCATACGTGAAGCGATTAGACTTCCTGTCCATACTGCCAACCACAGTTTGTAATCGTATCTCGACCGCCACCCTGTTTCCCGTACGTATCGACACCTGACCTAAATCGATGCGACCCAGTCACCCAGGTGGACACGGAACCAGAACCCCCCCCACCCCCACCCCCGCCCCCCCATTGTATGTTAGATCCTACCAACCACCATGGAACCCCCCCCCCCCCCCCCCCCCCCGGTCCCTTAGGTACACTCCTGTAGGGGTAATAGATGATGTCCGAGGTTTTAAAGACAAGTCTATTATTTCTCCAGTCAGGTGTAATTAGTCTTTGTCAGGGAAAATGGATATGCACACATGTTACCAGATCGGTGGCCAAAGCCCTATCAATACAGACGCATCGGAAGATTTATGCCACTGCTTTGGTTGGGTGTTGTGTGTGTGTGTGTGTGTGTGTGTGTGTTGTGTGGCCACTGCTGGCTGCTTCTGAGCCAAGTGGCTCGCTGTAACACATAGGCAGAGGCACGCGCGCACACACACACACACACACACACACACACACACACACACACATACATACATACATACATACATGCATGCACACACACTCAGACCCACCTCCCCTCACTGGCACACACTGTAACACATAGGAGACACACACGTGTATGCACTCACACACACACACACACACACTCAGACCCACCCCCCTTCGCTGGCACACTGTAACACATAGGAGACTCACACACACACACACACACACACACACACACACACACACACACACACAGCCACACACACACAAACACACACACTCTCACACATCTCACACATCCACCTCCCCGCACACAGTGCTTTATTGAAGATGCTAGACTTCAATATCACACAGCAATGGTAATGGTAAGCACAACCATTTAATACACTATCTATTTCATTTTTTTTTATTATTCATGAACTCTTTCGTTTGATCCAGTAGCGTCTTTATAATACCAGTTTTAAGCCGTCCGTGGACTCGGGATGGACCACCGGGACTCATTATTTCTGTTGGAGACAGCTTAGCCCCCCCAAAACTCTCCGGTTCCCACTTCACCCTGCTCTCCAACTCCAGTCAGACATCACTCCCAGGGTTCAGAGAGAGAGAGAGAGAGGGAGAGGGAGAAAGGGAGAGAGAGAGAGAGAGATAGAGAGAGAGAGAGACTGTCTTTCTTTCTCTCTTTCTTTCTTTCTCTCTTTCTTTCTTTCTTTCTTTCTTTCAATCCTTTTTTCTTCCTTTGGTTCGTTCCCCCTCTCTCTAGACCCTGCAGTTATTTACTGGCTGGGGAAACCACATGGCTCGAGTTGTTGTATATTATCCTCTGTTTTGTGTTTATTTTCTTTCTCTCTTTTTTTCCCCTCCTTTATTCCCATTTCGTTCCTGCCCCCGCGAGCGCTGAGTGTAACCAAAGTCAATGAGAACCAGGGGTGTGGGGGTCTCTGCGGGGGCTAGGGAGATCAGGCCCTCTGTGACTGTCACATGTGGGGCTGGTTAACTCTGGAGAAACGCACACACGCACACTCACGCTCGCACGCTCACACGAACGCCCGTGCACACGCACGGAGAGGGCATGCGAACACACACAGACAAACAGCAACACACACACACACACACACACACACATACACACACACACACACACACACACACACACACATATATATATATATATATATACACATATATATATATATACACAAACACACACACACACACACACACACACACATATGCACACTCTTGCACACAAACACCTCCACACACACTTACACACTTACACTCTTGCACACTAAAACACCTACACACACACATACACGCACACACACACACACACACACACACACACACACTCTTGCTCAGAGGGCGGCCACTGAAAGGCGGTATCCCATCTCCCCTCCCACACCAGCGCTGATCCAGGGTTCCATTATTAGAGCACGGTGGTCATGATGAGAAATCACGCCTTGGAACTCCTCCACCACGCGCTCTATGAGCTCACCCTGCTCGCCGTTTACAGGCTCCACCGTTGAATCAATCTTGATGTGTGTCTGTGTGTGTGTGTGTGTGTGTGTGTGTGTGTGTGTGCGTGCTGTCATGTGCATGTGTGTTGCATATGACTGTGTCTGTGTACTGTAAAAGTGCACACACACGCATGCACACACACACACGCACACACACACACACTTGACACACACATCCAAGCGGGTTCCAGCATATACGTTTGAGCCGCACCTGATACATTTCTCCCCCTCTTGTGACTGTCCAAATATTTGAGTGGGAGAGACATTTAAGAGAGACCCGGAGAGGAGCCCAATGACCCTCCACTCAGGACCCCGCCAGAGAGAAGGAATAAAAGGAAGGAATAGGGAGAAAAAAGAGAAACAAGCTTCCTGAGACAGGCAGGCAGGCAGGCAGCCTTGAACATCTGGCCAGCAGGAAACCGAAAGAAAAAAAAACACCAAAAGCCTGCCTGATTAAAATCACACTCTTACCACCCGCCCCCCCAATCCTCCGTGACAAAAATGACACTTAGAAAACAGCTTTAGAAACAACACACACACACACACACACACACACAACACACACATTAGAATCATATCACTGTAATCTTCTTTTATTAGATAAGGTTAAGCAGGGTAGATAACCCCGGCTTAGGTTCAATGGAGGCGGAGGCGTGTGTTTAGCCAACGTGTTACATGCTAGCTAACCACCTTAACTAACTACAGGCCGGCCTGGATTACTCTCTTCTCTTCCCCTCACTTTAGTGAATTTGTTTGTGGACGTTTTCAATTCCAGTACATTTTTATCTCACTTTTCGTCTTGAACCCGTGGCCCTGTGAGTTTGTTAGGAGCTCTAGGAGATGTGTGTGTGTGTGTGTGTGTGTGTGTGTGTGTGTGTGTGTGTGTGTGTGTGTGTGTGTGTGTGTGTGTGTGCGTGTGTGTGTGTGTGTGTGTGTGTGCGAGCGTGCACTTGCATGAGTTTATGTGTGTGTGTGTGTGTGTGTGTGTGTGTGCGAGTGTGCATGTGTGTGTGTGTGTTTGTGTGTATTAGAAGAGGAAGTCCATCAGGGGCTAGTACGGGTGCTCTTTGGAACATGTTTACAATAGTGGGAAGCTTTTTTGGTCCGAGATAAAAGTTGGTACCGGCGCTGAAGTGGCCTGCTTTTCCCATTCTCCCTGCAATCCTCCTCAAATCCCCTGTCACCCTAACAGATGTTTGGATTAAGCATCTGTAAACGATGTGCTGCGTTTCAATTACGGGGGCCTTATCTCCGTATTATTCTCTAGGGGCGATGTTGGAGGGCTTGTCAATTGTTAATAATGCAACTACATTATAGCCACACACGCACACACACACGGACACGAGCGCATGTACGCACGCACACACACACACACACACACACATGCACATCCACACACACACACACACACACACACACACACACACACACAAATATATTCATTTCCTGTTACTTTCTTTACTTTAAATTCCCAAGAAAATCGTTATGGTAAATACATGTTTTTTTGTTGTTTTTTTTGGAGTGGGCAGTCCCCTCTGTCCAATAGATTCAGATTCAACTTTACTGTGCGGAGTGCAAGTACTCTCCCTGATGCCCCTCTTCAGATTAGCCCTGGCTGACCTGGAGGCCTCTGACCTGATCTGAAAGTGGACCTCCCTGTCCATCCGAGGCTTCTGGGAAGATTCTTATCCGTTTGGCCGGTGGCGACCCTTGTCGGCGCATGTGTTGATAAGAACGTTCTGTGTGATCCAGAACGGAGGGCCCGAGTGGCCTGAGCTCTGACCATGAGCCAGCCCTGGGTATGGAACTGGTGCTGCAGTGTAGAGTCGGCTCCCTCTGGTCAGATTTGAACTGTCCTCACTGTTGGTTTCACACGTTTAATGAGTGGTGTGTGCTTGGGGATTAGGAAGAATGAGATGTGGTCAGATTGTCCCAGGTGGGCCAGGGGAATAGCAATACAGCCCTCAGCTATGTTTGTATAAACATGATCTAGAGTT
>NW_027662769.1:0-5000 GCF_963989245.1 Nansenia antarctica | reverse complement strand
GGGCTCTGCTCGGGGAAGACAAACAATGCCGGTGTTCTTAAAGGGGGTGGGAGGGGGAGGGGGGGGGAGAGGGGGGGATTAGAGGTTAACATTTATTCGGTGGAGATATCGTAATGCCTCCGCCAGGCCTGTAATATTAAACCAGCGATCCATCGCCATCCGTTACAACTGTCCCATTGATCTTCAGGCTCATCGACTTTTTCGACTCTTTTTTTTTCGACTTTTTTTTTTTATGGAGGAGGAATGTGTTTGATTCGCCCTGTTTGCTGAGGTTGTATGGTGTGGTTTTCTTGTTTGTTTTAGTTGGGCGTGTTTTTTCGAGACCGTGGTTTTATCTTTTGTACTCTCCCATTGTGTGGTTTACAGTACAGGGGGGGAGAGAGAGGGAGAGAGAGAAGAGAGAGAGACTGAGGTCAAATGGGACACGGGGACACTAGTTTTTTTTTACTGTAATGATTATCGTTTTACAACTTAAAACATAACTTCAAACACTAAAAAAGTCAGTGTATGCATTGAGTACTTCTATATATATATATATATATATATATATATATATATACATATATATATACAGAGTCACTTATTTGAATGCATGGCGAAACAATTCAGGTCTCTGTTATCTCAAACTGCCTGTCATTGGACTGGAGATAAGTAGTTTACGTTTTCAATGTCTTGCACGTGTGCCTCAACACGCTCTCTACCACAGACCTAAGTAGCCGTGTGCACGTAGTGTGTGACCTCCAACACGTTGTGGCAGTCTCTTAAGTTCAAACACTCGGGGGTCAACCAACCCCACAACCCCCCTCTTCATTAATAACCCCGACAATCAGCCCAGTGATTTACCTCTCTCTGGCTTCCCTCACCTAGAACCAGAGAGAGAGAGAGAGAGAGAGAGAGAGAGAGAGAGAGAGAGAGAGAGAGAGAGAGAGAGAGAGAGGGGAAAGAAAGAGAGAGGGAGAGAGAGGGAGAGAGAGGAAAGAAAGAAAGAGAGAGGGAGAGAGAGAGGGGGAATAAAGAGAGAGGGAAGAGAGAGAAAATAGGGGGAGAGAGAGAGAGAAGAAAGATGGAGAGAGAGAGATAACGAGAGAGAGAGGGAGAGAGAGAGAGAGAGAGGGAGAGAGAGAGAGAGAGAGAGAGGGAGAGAGAGAGGGGGAATAAAGAGAGAGGGAAGAGAGAGAAAAGAGGGGGAGAGAGAAAGAAGAAAGAGGGAGAGAGAGAGAGAGAGGGAGAGGGAGAGGGAGAGAGAAGAACGAGAGAGAGAGGGAGAGAGAGAGAGAACGAAAGAAAAAAGAGAGAGGGGCAGAGAGGGAGAGAGAGAGAGAGAAAGAGAGAACGAGAGGGAAGAGAGAGAGCGAGCAAGAGAGAGAGAGAGAGAGAGAGAGAGAGAGAGAGAGAGAGAGAGAGAGAGAAAGAGAGCTTCAAAAGAGATCCGGGCAGAGTCTCAAGGTTAATGTACAAAATGGCACGAGAAGTTGTCAGAATGAACACTGTGCCGGGGTACCTCTGCTCTCCCTTGTGGGAATCGCCTCTCTTTAATGTCGGAGCGAAAGCATTCCCACATGTTCCAGAATACGGCCAATGCTCCGGGGATGGGGCGTCATGGCCGCCCTCTGCGAGGCTTCAAACCAGGTCTTTGTTAAAAGGCCGCAGACGGGGAAATGAAGCCTGACACTATTTTTATTATGAAAACACTGTTTGGATTCGCCCTGCCCCTCAGATTATCAGGCCTCCTAAATATGTCACACTCTCTCGGAACAGAATGTGTGTGAATGTAGGATGTAGTTATAATATAGTCTGGAGGTTAGGTCTCTCTCTCCTCTCTCTCTCTCTCTCTCTCTCTCTCTCTCTCTCTCTCTCTCTCTCTGAAATAGGAGCACATATGTTTCTCTATAATTAACCAGGCTTTTGCTAGAGAGGACTGCTCTCTGCAAGTATGAATGATTAGGTAATGTAGCGATCATCTGTGTGTGTGTGTGTGTGTCTGTGTGCACACGTGTGTGTGTGTGTGTGTGTGTGTGTGTGTGTGTGTGTGCACATAATGTGTGCCTAGTTTTTTGCATGAGTGTTCTTTGAGTGCCACAAGTGGATTACTGGGTGGGTTGTGTGTGTGTGTGTGTGTGTCTGTCTGTCTGTCTGTCGGTGTGTATGTGTGTGTGTGCGTGTGTGTCTGTCTGTCGGTGTGTGTGTGTGTGTGTGTGTCTGTCTGTGTGTGTCTGTGTGTCGCTTCTCATACAGAATACTTCATCTAACACAGTAGGCAGTTTACCAGCCTTTGCTCACATGTGTCTTTAGGAAGGCTTCCAGCTAGATAACCAACCGACGACTGTTTTGCCCTTAACTGCGTTAAGCCATCTGTTGCTGCCAAGCCTCCCTCCCTCCCTCCCTCCCTCCCTCCCTCCCTCCCCTCCCTCCCTCCCTCTGCCTCACAGCAACGCAAAGTTAAAGCACAACATAAGAGTAAATAAGAGTCAAACCAAGCAAAGAGACACAAAACAACATATGCTTATACTCTTATGATTTGAGGAGTGGTTCCTCTCTAATACGTGACGCCACAGTTGACTGACACGGAGTGCTGCTTCTTCCCCATCTGCCACCAAAGAGCCGGGATTTATTATCTTTTGTGTGTGTGTGTGTGTGTGTGTGTGTGTGTGTGTTATGGGGGGGGCGGGGGGGGCCGACATGACGATAGTATCGATCGTTCCCCTGTCGAGTCCCCTCTTAGGATGCAGAGTGCAGTCAAAGCAACGCGAGCAGCACCACTCAAACACCCCCGCACCTCCCCCCCCGCCCCCACCCTCCAACGCTCACTCCCACCTCCCCCCCGGCCCCCACCCTCCAACGCTCACTCCCACCTCCCCCCCGGCCCCCACCCTCCAACGCTCACTCCCACCTCCTCCAACGCTCACTCCCACCCTCGCCCCCCCCCCGACCCTCACTCCAACCTCGACTCTTAGTGTCACCACTAAAGCATTCCAAGGACCATGGGGCTGGACGCGGGGGGTTGGGGGGGGTTTGTGGAGGGGAAGGGGAGGGGGGGATGGAGGGGAGGGTGGAGGGGGGTCTCTACCGGGGGAGAGGGGGGGGGGGGTGGGGGGGAAGGACTAGAACTAGACGGAGCCTGAAGGCCGACAGGGTCCTAAGCCTGGCTCAAGGGGGCTTATGCAGATCCGATGACCTTTTTCTCAGGGACCAGATTTTACACTTAAATTACCATTAGAGCACCGCGCTCTCCCTGGGGGGGCTGCACACACACCCCCTCCACACACACACACATACACATACGCGCACGCACCCACGCACACACACACACAAGGGGTTAGGAGTCACTGTGGCGCTGCGCCCACACTGCATGCTAAATGGACTTGAACACACACACACACACACACACACACGCACACACACACACAAACTGTGTAAACTGCAGAGTGGCCCCCCTCCCTCAGTGCCGGATGCAGCCCCATCGGTGGGGGGGGGGGGGGGGGGGCAGGGCGGGAGGGGGAGATAGGGGGAGGTGGGTGTGAGGGAGGGGGGGTGGGGGGGGAACACACACGCGCTGGGTTACACATCGCCGGCGTCGAGTTATTGAGTTACAGTTAGCCGCGGCAAGGCCAAGTATTTAAGGCTTGAGAAAGACGACCGGATGACCCTCACCTCATGGTTCTTTTTTCACTGGTACTCATATTTTCCTTTTTATTGACGGATACAGTAGAGATTTTGACAGGAAGGATGGGTGAGAGAGAGAGAGAGAGAAGGGAAGACATGCAGGACATGTCCGTGGCCGGAATCAAACCGGGAATCCTGCGGTTCCGTGGTCAACGCTTTACCAAGCGCCCCTGTCATGGTGTCTGATAGTGACATTGTTGACATAGATTTCTTCCTGTGGTGTGTTGTATTCTGTGTATCTGTTGATATCAGTTTGAGAAGTGGATGTCTGTCTGTCCGCTGCTCACCACGGTGCCATAGGACTCACAGACAAGGCTTTTAAAGCCCTGGTCCCAAACCCTGAACCCTAAACCACATTTCCAACCGGAGAATCACCGATTTAAAGTGTGATTTTAGTCCGAGACCTAGGCCTTAGTAAGCCTTAAGTCTGTGAAACCTGGCCGTTATGTAAGGAGTGAGACAGCACCATTTCCTCATCGTCCTCCTGCTCCATACGTCCTCCTCCATCCTCCCTGTTGGGTTCGGAGGCGTGGAGACAAATGGCGTCTTATTGGACTCCCCAGGAAGCGTCCCCTCTCACGGTGCGACTCAGCGAGCGCCGAGAGACAAGACAGGAAATGGAATCTCAGCGGAGGTTCCCCTCACAGGCCCCTCAGACAGGAAGGAAAGAGGCGACACACGTTCACGCGCGCACGCACAGACACACACACACATACACACATACAGACACATACAGACACGTACACATGAACGTACAGACAGACATACACACACGCACACACACACACACACACACACATACACATACAGACACATACAGACACGTACACATGAACGTACAGACAGACACACACACACACACACACATGCACGTACACACACACACGCACGCACGCATGCAGACACACACACACACACACACTCCCCCTCCCCCCCCTGCCCGGCCGGTGGCCGCAGGTTTGTTTGTCTTTAATTCCCCTCTGCGTGGAGGTAATGGGGACGCTGTGACAGCTGTCACTCTGCCTGACCTCCACGCAGCGGCAATCAGCCCCGCCACCACGACTGTCAGGATCAGGTGGGGGAGGGCGGTGGGGGTGGGGGGGCAGGGGGGGCGCTGGGTTTGGGGTGACAGGGGTCGCTGATGTTGGGTGTGCGTGCGTGTGTGTATGTGTGTCTGTCTGTACGTACGTGTATGTGTATGTGTCTGTATGTGTGTATGTGTATGTGTATGTGTCATGTGTCTGTATGTGTGTGTGTGTGTGTGTGTGTGTGTGTGCACATGTGTGAGACATGGGTGATATGGGACATGTTGTGATGGAGGTGTTTAAACACTGAGA
>NW_027662770.1:15000-17122 GCF_963989245.1 Nansenia antarctica | reverse complement strand
AGAGGAAAAACAGGAAAAAGATTCATTCATTCCTTTTGACTCGCTTCAGAACTGATTCTATTGCTTCTTGTCAAACACAAACAAATCTGCTTCCAGCGTGAGATGGATGTCTCAGAGGAGAGGAGAGGGAGGGATGTCTCAGAGCCGAGGGAGGGATGTCTCAGAGGAGAGGAGAGGGAGGGATGTCTCAGAGCAGGGCGAGAGGGATGTGAATGTGCGAAAGAGACGTGTGTGTGATGTCTGATGTAACTGTACGTTAAGCGTGTGTGATGTCTGATGTAACTGTACGTTAAGCGTGTGTGATGTGATGTAAATATTCATATATCTGTTCCCTAACAAAGATAACACAGATATGATACTCTCTCTCCCTCCCCTCTCTCTCTCTCGCTCTCTCTCCATCTCTCTCTCTCTCCTTCCCCTCTCTCACCTTCCCCCTCTCTCTCTCTCCCCTCTCTCTCTCCTCTCCGTCTCTCTCCCTCCATCCCTCTCTCTCTGTACGATACACATCACACACGGTTGGAGATGATGTGGAAGCCTGGAGCCTGGGCCAGATTACCTTTGACCCTTGGGAGCAGGATGTGTTTAACCTTTGACCCCCAGAACAGGAAGTGTTCAACCTTTGACCACCAGAACAGGAAGTGTTTAACCTTTGAACCTCGGAGCAGGAAGTGTTCAACCTTTGACCACCAGAACAGGAAGTGTTTAACCTTTGACCCCCAGAACAGGAAGTGTTTAACCTTTGAACCTCGGAGCAGGAAGTGTTTAACCTTTGACCACCAGAACAGGAAGTGTTTAACCTTTGACCCCCCCCCCCCCCCCCCCAGAACAGGACGTTTTTAACCGTTGACCCCTGTGTGACCTTTGACCCCTGCCTCTCCACAGAGAGACATGCTGGACGTCAGCCAGATCATGAGAGACCTGGCCAGCATGGTGCACGAACAAGGAGACGCCATAGGTGAGACATCCACGCGTGTGTGTGTGTGTGTGTGTGTGTGTGTCTGTGTGTGTGTGTGTGTGTGTGTGTGTGTGTGTGTGTGTGTGTGTGTGTGTGTGTGTGGAGGGATGATGACAGTGAGACAGAGAGAGATAGAGAGAGATGGAGAGAGAGATGAGAGGGAGAGGGAGAGAGAGAGATGGAGAGAGAGAGTGATGGAGAGAGAGTTGAGATGAGAGAGAGACAGAGAGAGAGATGGAGAGAGAGAGATGGAGACAGGGAGATGGAGACAGACAGAGATATGGAGAGAGATAGAGAGACAGAAAGAGAGATGGAGAGAGATAAGAGAAGGAGAGAGGATGAGAGAGAGAGAGAGATGGAGAGAGATAAGAGAAGGAGAGAGGATGAGAGAGAGAGAGAGTGATACATTTCTCTCCTCCTCTGCGGGTGTACTCATTATGAGGGTGCTTAACATTTAGGCCAGTGAGAGACACACACACACACACACACACACACACACACACACACACACACACACAGAGAATAATGGTGCAGCATTATGGAGGATATTTAAACAAGTGGCCTTTGTGTTCCCAGAGGAGGGTGTCATGGCAGACAGCATAAATAACACTAGTTTACCCTTTCAGAGAGGAGGGCCTCTGAGGTGACCACACTCACACACTCACACACACACACACACACACACACACACACACACACACACACACACACACACATATATTTTAACCATTTATTTATGTCCACATAGAAAAAAGACATACAGGGACACAAATACTAACGTTGCAGTTACAACACAATCACAATTCATGGACCAGCGGCATAACTTTTTTTTTTTTTTACACATTTCAGGGATACAAGTAGCAGTGTCGCCGCCATTTATGGCGGTTGCCAATTACAGCAGAGACAGAGCAGTACTTTGCAAGGCGTTTAGCCTTCTTTTTGGGCATCCCCAGTTGTTGGAGCCCTCTTACGACTAGCCTGTGTGTATGTCCTAGGCTGCCAAATATGAACACAAGCAGTCTGCATCTGTACCCTAGTTCTGAGACTCACTCACACACACACACACACGCACACACACACACACACACGCACACACAGAGACACACACTCACAAAAGGTTCTCTGAGGTGAGTACTCTCACACACAAACACACACACACACAGAAGG
>NW_027662770.1:0-2500 GCF_963989245.1 Nansenia antarctica | reverse complement strand
CCCACCACAGAGCTGGCCTTCTTCACCAGTTTGTTTAGCTTCGCAGCATCCCTGGCACAGATGTTTCCACCCCAGCAGGCCACGGCGAAGAACAGAACGCTGGCAACCACCGACTGGTAAAACATTTGCAGCAGCTTGTTGCAGACACCGAAAGACCTCAGCCTTCTCAGGAAAAACAGTCTGCTCTGCCCTTTCCTGAGAAGAGCCTCGGTGTTGTCAGTCCAGTCCAGTTTGTTATTAATTTGTACTCCCAGGTACCTGTAGGAGTCCACCCTCTCGACTTCCACCCCCTTGATGGTGATGGGGGCTGGGGTCCTTCTCTTCCTCCTAAAATCCACCACCAACTCCTTTGTTTTGCTGGTGTTAAGCAAAAGGTAGTTGGTGTCGCACCACTGCACGAAGCTCTCCACCAGGGCCCTGTACTCCTCATCCCTGTCGTCTGTGATGAAACCGACGATAGAGGAGTCATCCGAAAACTTCTGCAGGTGGCACTGGTCGGAGCTAAACTGGAAGTCGGAGGTATAGAGGGTGAAGAGAAAGGGTGACAGAACAGTTCCCTGGGGGGCACCGGTGTTGCACACCACCACCTCAGACTGACAGCCCTGCAGTCTCACATACTGACGCCTGTCTGTGAGGTAGTTGTGGATCCAAGCCGTCAGGGAGTCCTCCACACACATCACTGCTAGTTTGTCAGCCAGCAGTGATGGCTTGATAGTGTTAAATGCACTGGAGAAGTCGAAGAACATGGTCCTCACCATGCTCTGTGGCCTCTCCAGGTGTGTGTAGGCCCTGTGCATCATGTAAATGATGGCGTCCTCCACCCCCATGCTCTCCTGGTATGCAAACTGCCGGGGGTCCAGGAAGTCCTTCACCTGGGGCTTAAGGTGTTGCAGCACTAGCCTCTCCAGGATCTTCATGACCTGTGGTGTCAGGGCGACAGGTCTGTAGTCGTTTGGGGTGCTGGGCCGTCCCTTCTTTGGCACTGGGACGATGCAAGAGGTCTTCCAGAGCTGTGGCACCCTCCTCAGTCTTAGAGATAGACTGAAGAGATGTTGGAATGTGTCCGCCAGCTCTCCAGCACACACCTTCAGAACCCTGGGGTTGATGTTGTCTGGACCTCTGGACTTGTTCACATTCACCCTGGAAAGCTGCCTTCTCACCTGCTCAGATGTTATAAAGCTGTGAGTACCGGTGTCTCCAGGTGTGAAGCATGCTCCCTGGCTCCTGGTGTTGGTAAGGGGAGGCAGTTGCTGCTGGGGTGCTGCTGGGGTGTCAGGGGGAGTGGGGGCTACTGTTGCCAGGGGTGCGGTACATTGGAGAGGGGAGGAGAGGGTCGGGGGCTGTGGGGGGTGACAGGGGGATGGGGGGGGTGACAGGGTCGGGGGCTGGGTCGGGGGCTGGGTCGGGGGCTGTGACAGGGTCGGGGGCTGGGTCGGGGGCTGGGTCGGGGGCTGGGTCGGGGGCTGGGTCGGGGGCTGTGACAGGGTCGGGGGCTGGGTCGGGGGCTGGGTCGGGGGCTGTGACAGGGTCGGGGGCTGTGACAGGGTCGGGGGCTGTGGGGGGTGGCAGGGGGATGGTTGGTCAAACCTGTTAAAGAAGCAGTTCAGGTCATCTGCTTGCTCTCGGGTCCCCTCCACCACAGGATGTGGCTGCTTGTGGCCCGTGATCTTCTTGAAGCCCTTCCACACCTCCTTGGAGCTGTGGGCCTCTAGCCCGCCCTCCAATTTCTTCCTGTATTCCTCTTTGGCTGCTCTCAGCTCCTTCTTCACCTCCTTCTGAGTGGCCCTGGCTCCCTCAGTGTCCCCTGCCTTAAACAGCCTCCTCTTCCTTTTCAGAAGGTTCTTGATGTTCCCATTTATCCACGGCTTGTTGTTAGGAAAGCACCGTACCTTTTTAATGGGGACGATGCTCTCCTCGCAGAACTTGATATAGTCTGTGACACAGTCTAGCAGACCATCTATGTCCTCCCCGTGGACTCTCTGGAACATCCCCCAGTCGGTTGTTTCAAAACACGCCCTCAGCTCCTCCTCCACGTCTTCTGACCATTGCTGGACAGTCCTGGTGGTGATAGGCAGCCTTTTTATGATAGGGGTGTATGTTGGTTCCATCCAGACCATATTGTGATCGGATGCCCCTAGTGGCGGGAGGGCAGTGGATGTGTAGGCTCCCTTCACATTGGCATATAGTTTGTCTAGTATTTTGTTCTCCCTTGTTTTACATGTGACATACTGGGTAAAATCCGTCAATGTCTTTTCCATATTTACATGGTTGAAGTCCCCATTCACAATGATAAATGCGTTTGGGTGAGCGGTCTGTATCCCCGCGATACAGGAATGGATGACGTCATTTGCGCGCGCCGGGTTCGCGCTTGGTGGAATGTAACTAGTCACAGCCACAACATGTGAAAACTCTCTCGGACAGAGATCTGGCCTCAAACCTAGCGCCAACAGTTCTATGTCTGGAGTGCAGACTTGCTCTTTGATAGTGATATGACCTGGCT